>NC_061116.1:65891621-65898396 GCF_002878395.1 Capsicum annuum | reverse complement strand
ATTACAAAGATGATAAGAACGAAGGTAAAGTGATTGAATAAATACAATCTACAGGTTGTCACAAGTTCTAGTAAGCATGGTCCACTCCTATTACGATTTATTCACTTGTTTCTAATTTCTATTGAGCTCCTATATCATATGTGATTATCTACAGCTTTACATACTCAGTACATATTTCGTACTGACGTCCCCCACGGGGGACCTGCATTTCATGTTGCAGGCATAGGTACCTCAGCTCATACACCGCATAAGTAGAAGCCAGGATACCTAGCTGCTTTTGGTAAGTTCCAGTTTGCTTTGGGGCTTTCCGTGTCATATCCAGTCACTTTTGGTATTATATAAAAGTTAGTTATATGGTGGGGTGTGTCCCGACCTTAGTTAAACTCTGTGTATTGTCTAGAGGCTTTGTAGACCTAATGTACAGTCAAGGTGGTATTTTGTTAATAGACGTGATGGCTCCAACGGCCAAGTATTGTATATACATATATATGTGTGCTCGAGCTTATACAGGTGATTATTTCCTTTTATATGCGACATGATGTTGTCCGAATTTCGGGTTGTCATAGAGGTATGCATGGGAAGTATAAGGTTATGAGCTGGTTCTCCCGAGCCTCCTCGGTTACGGGTGCCAGTCTTGCCCAATAGGATTTAAGGCATGACAAAAGTGGTATCAGAGCAGTTCGTCCTAGTGAGTCTACAAAGCCATGTCTATGTAGAGTCTTGTTTATCGATGTGTCGTGCACCACATCTATAAACAGGAGGCTATGGATATTTAGGAATTGTTTCTTTTCTTCATGTCTTAGATCGTGCAATAGAGCCTATATTGTATATGAAGTCATAGTTGACCACTGAATCCATTTGTTTCTCTTATTATAGTAATGATGTCGGTTACCCGAAGCAAGAATACCAGTAAGCAAGTAGATGTGGCTGTCAAAGAGGGGATTAGTAAGTCACCCACTATACCAGCTAATCAAAGTGAGGCTCCAGCTGAGCATGCATCAGAAACTTCCTCCAGTCCGGAAGAAATAAGGGGAAGGAGAACTATATTCGCAGAGCCACCTATTAATACTGTTGATCAAGATCTTAGAAATGCAGTGCAACTTTTGACTCGTATAGTTGCTGGGCAAGCTCAAGGGCAAGCCATTCCTACCACGAGTCCTAGTGGTACAGATAGGGCGGCTAGCCTTCGAACACAGGATTTTCTTAAGATGGATCCTCCCACTTTTACTGGATCAGATCTTAACGAGGACCCACAGGACTTTATTGATCAAATTCAAAGGGCCTTAGATGTTATGCATGTAACGGGTAGAGAGACAGTGGAGTTAGCGGCATATAGATTTAAAGGAAAGGCTATATATTGGTATGAGGACTGAAAATGATCTAGGGGTATTGATACACCCCCATCTACTTGGAAAGAGTTCAAAAAGGCATTTCTTGATCATTATCTTCCATTCAAGATTCGTCAGGCCCGTGCAGATCAGTTTTTAAATCTTCATCAGGGGAATATGAGCGTGAGAGAGTACAGTCTCCGATTTAATTCCTTGTCGAGATATGCTCCTAATGTTGTATCTACTATGGATGATAGAGTTCATCAATATGTGGATAGGCTAGATCCATATCTAGTTAGAGATTGTACTATTGCCGCTTTGAAGAAAGATATGGACATAGCGAGGATCCAAGCTTTTGCACAGAAAATGGAAGATCAGAGGCAGATGAGAAGAACACAGGAATCAGAAAGAGAATATTCCAAGAGGGCCAGATCTACAGGGCAGTTCATGGCATCCGAAGGAGGGTTCAGACCACAGTTTTCTACTAGACCACCTAGGCCATTATCCTCTTATTCTGTAGCTAGTGCCCCATCACAGTTCCAAGGGTTCAGAGGAAATCAATTTGGGCACATAAGTGAGAGTTAGAGTTCATAGATAGTGGGGTACCAAGGGCAAGGGAATATGAGCCAATCGAGACCTCCTCGAGAGCCATGCAATAAATGTGGAAGGTATCATTTGGGGGCATGTCGGCTGGGAACCAATGTTTGCGTTTGGTGTGGTATGTTGGGGAATATGATGAGAGAATGCCCACGAAGGGGCATAGAGAGTATGGCACGACCTACGGGGTTATTTGTTGCATCATCATCATCGATGCCTTATTCAGGAAGAGGTGCATAACCAATGGGTTACTTTAGAGGTGATAGAGGAGCCACGAGTTCTAGCAGGGCTCAAAATCGTACGTATGCTCTAGCGGATCGACAGAATTTAGAGGCTTCCCCAGATGTGGTTACAAGTACGTTGTCTATCTTTTCATTCAATTTATATTCCTTAATTGATTCCGGTTCTACATTATCTTATGTTACTCCATTGGTTGCTGGAAAGTTTGAAAGAATACCCGAACTGTTAGTTAATCTATTTGAAGTGTCCACACCGGTTAGGGAATCTATTATAACTAGAAGGGTTTATCGAAACTGCATAGTAACTGTTTGTGGTCGTGATACGATGGTTGATCTTGTAGAGTTAGAAATGGTAGATTTTGATATTATAATGGGTATGGACTGGTTGGCGTCTTGTTATGCCACAATTGATTGCTGCACGAAAAAGGTATATTTTTATTTTCCAAATGAATCAGTCCTTGAATGGAAAGGTGAAATTAGCGCGCCAAGAGGTAGATTTATTTCTTATTTTAAGGCAAGAAGAATAATTTCCAAGGGATACATATATTATTTAGTTAGAGTAAGGGATACAGAAGCGGAGCCACCAACTCTTCACGATGTTCCGGTGGTAAATAAATTTTCTGATGTATTTCCTGAAGATCTTCCAGGTTTGCCTCCTGAACGAGAAGTAGAGTTTGGTATTGATGTAATACCAGGCACCCAACCAATCTCCATTCCTCCGTATAGAATGGACCCAGCAGAATTACGAGAATTGAAAGAGCAATTGAAAGATTTGCTAGAGAAAGGATTCATAAGGCCTAGTATGTCCCCCTGGGGAGCACCAGTGTTATTTGTGCGCAAAAAGGATGGCTCGCTGAGGATGTGTATTGATTATCGGCAATTGAATAAGGTGACTATTAAGAATAAATATCCTCTCCCAAGAATTGATGATTTATTTGATAAGTTACAGGGCGCCAAGTGCTTTTCTAAGATTGATTTGAGGTCAGGTTACCACCAAGTGAGGGTCAAAGAGAAGGATATACCTAAGATAGCTTTCCGAACACGGTATGGTCACTATGAGTTTCTAGTTATGTCATTTGGGCTAACAAATGCACCCACAGCTTTTATGGATTTGATGAATAGGGTTGTTAAGCCATTCCTGGATGTATTTGTGATAGTTTTTATAGATCATATTCTAGTTTATTCTAAATTAGAAGAGGACCATGCCAATCACTTACGACAGGCATTGCAGACTCTTCGTGATTGTAAGCTTTATGCAAAGTTCTCTAAATGTGAGTTTTGGTTAAAGTCGGTGGCATTTTTGGGTCATATTGTATCTAGTGAAGGGATAAAGATTGATGCTCAAAAGATAGAAGCTGTGAAGAACTGGCCAAGGCCCACAATGCCTACGGAGATTCTTAGTTTTCTCGGGTTGGCTGGTTATTATAGAAGGTTTGTTAAAGGCTTTTCTTCCATTTCATCACCCTTAACCAAGCTAACCCATAAAGCATCCAAATTCCAATGGAATGATGCCTGTGAGAAGAGTTTTCAATATTTAAAGAACAAGTTGATTTCTACACCCGTGTTGGTACTTCCAGAAGGCACCGAAGGGTATACAGTGTATTGTGATGCTTCCAAAATTGGTTTAGGATGTGTATTGATGCAGCATGGTAAGGTAATAGCATATGCTTCTAGAAAATTGCAGCCACATGAGAAAAATTATCCTACACACGATCTTGAGCTGGCAGTAGTTATTTTTACTTTAATGATATGGCGCCACTACTTATATGGGGTTCATGTTGATATATATACTGACCATAAGAGCTTGCAATATATTTTTAATCAGAAGGATCTAAATTTAAGGCAGCAGAGATGGCTTGAACTATTAAAGGATTACGATGTTGATATCTTGTACCATCCAGGGAAAGCAAATGTGGTAGCTGATGCATTAAGTCGTAAGGATATGATGACACCTATAGAAAGGCAAGGTATGGTTAAAGATCTTCACCAGTTAGCTAGTTTGGGAGTTCACCTTCTTGAAACTCCGAATAAAGAGCTTATCGTACATAATGTTGCGGAATCTTCATTAGTAGCTGAAGTGAAAGAGAAGCAATATGCAGATCCTATTTTATTACAGCTTAAGGAGAACGTTCAGAGTGGTGTGACCAAGGCATTTGAGCTTACGCGAGAAGGAGTACTTCAGTGCCAAAACCGATTGTGTGTGCCGGATGTAGACGAGCTAAGAAAGAAGATTATGACAGAAGCACATTTTTCAAGGTATTCCATTCATCCAGGATCAACCAAAAAGTATCAAGATTTGAAAGATATGTATTGATGGAATGACATGAAGAAGAGCATTGCAGAATTTGTAGCTGAATGTCCAAATTGTCAAAGAGTTATAGTTGAGCACCAAAAACCCGGAGGTTATATGCAATGCATTGATCTTCCAAGCTGGAAGTGGGACATAATCAACATGGATTTCGTTATTGGTTTACCCCGTACATCCCAGAAGTTTGATTCTATATGGGTGATTGTTGATAGGCTTACCAAATCCGCACATTTTCTACCAGTTAGGACCACTTAAACAGTTGAAGAGTATGCAAAGCTGTACATTAAAGAGATAGTCCGATTACATGGAGTGCCAATCTCTATTATATCATATCGGGGAACCCAATTTACCGCAAACTTTTCGAAGTCTTTTCAGAGGTGTTTGGGAACACAAATGAAGTTGAGTACAGCTTTTCACCCTCAAACAGATGGACAAGCAGAACGTACCATCCAAGCACTTGAAGATATGCTACGAGCTTGTGTAATAGATTTTAAGGGCAACTGGGATGATTATTTACCTCTTATTGAGTTTGCCTACAATAATAGCAATCATTAAAGTATCAAAATGGCACCATATGAAGATTTATATGGAAGGAAGTGTAGATCACCAATAGGATGGTTCGAAGTGGGTGAAAATCTTTTGTTCAGACCGGATCTTGTTTATCAAGCCATAGAGAAGGTTAAAGTAATTCAGCAATGATTGAAAACAGCCCAAAGTCGACACAAGTCATATGCGGATAGTAGAAGGAGAGGGCTATAGTTTTCTATAGGTGATTGGGTATTTTTGAAGGTATCACCAATAAAAGGGGTAATGAGATTTGGCAAGAAAGGGAAGTTGAGTCCACGTTATATAGGCCCATATAAGATCACTCAAAGGTTTGGACAAGTTGCATATGAATTAGAGCTACCCCAAGAGCTCTCATCAGTACATCTGATATTTCATGTGTCAATGCTTCGAAAGTGCATCGGAGATCCATCACATATCACTTCTACTGAGGATGTGCAAGTTGCGGAAGATCTTACCTATGAGGAAGTGCCTATTTCTATTCTAGATCGCCAAGTTAAGAAGATGAGAAATAAAGAGATAGCATCGATGAAAGTACGTTGGAGAAATCGTCAAAGGGGAGAGATTACATGGGAAGCTGAGGAAGAAATGAAATCTAAGTACCCTCATTTGTTCGAAGATGAAGAGGAAGTTCAAGAAACGGAGTTAGAACATTAACAAGTAAGTTTTTTTTTTTTATATATGCATAGTATTTATGTGATGATGTGAATGTTAATGATGCACTTGAACTTGTTTTGGTTGAATAGCTATGCTAACATTCGAGGACGAATGTCCTAAATGGGGGAAGGATGTAACACCCCTTATTCAAGTACGTGTATTGGCGTATTCAAGTAAGTGTATTGATCTTATTTATATGGAATTTATTTTATTTTATTTTATTTATACCGGAATTTGCCCGTCGATGGTTCCATACGAAGGTTATTGAATAAGATTTCCAATGATATAAAGATTTCCAAAAACGGATAGGTTTCGGATATAATCGAGCACGTTCGAAACTATAAAACGGTAGCCGGGATATTGGGAATAGTAAATGTGCAGGAAAATTTCCTGCACACAAACTACTGAGGCCAGCCAATTTTTTGGGTCAAATTTGAATGATTATAACTCCTTTAATATAATGAACTAGGAGAGATGCGACCTATGGAAAGAAAGATCTTTGAGTCTTCTTTCCAATGCAATTGGTTTCATCCAAATCCAACGTCTGAGTAAGGAGTTATACTCGTTTTACTTCAACCTCTCAAAACATATTTTTAGGGTCAACTTCAAACGACTATAACTCCTTGTACAGAACGAACTGGGTGGTCTACTTTATATGAAATGAAATCCCATTGAATTATCTTTCCAACTATACCAATTTCACCCAAATCCGATATCGGAGCAAAGAGTTATGTTCAATCTACTTTAGCTTATCAAAACAGTCTACCAAAGGACAGATTTGATATTATTTAAATTTTAAAGGCACTTTGGTCATTCCCTATGATATTATGGACGGGAATATGTGTATATATAGATGTATATGAGTTAAAAATCTCATTTTCATCATCAATCATTGAGAAAGAACAAACCCTAGCCAAATTTGACCTTTAAATTACTTTTGATTCAACCGTAGAAATTCTAAATTAATCCGATAACTGCGTTTGTCATCTCGAGAGCTTCGAACGGCACCTATTATTTGTGAAAACAGGATTGCAAAATCAAGAGGTGAATTCTAAGGTATGAATATTGTTTGCCTTTGTTAT
>NC_061116.1:65814974-65888621 GCF_002878395.1 Capsicum annuum | reverse complement strand
ATTACAAAGATGATAAGAACGAAGGTAAAGTGATTGAATAAATACAAGCTACAGGTTGTCACAAGTTCTAGTAAGCGTGGTCCACTCCTATTACGATTTATTCACTTGTTTCTGATTTCTATTGAGCTCCTATATCATATGTGATTATCTACAGCTTTATATACTCAGTACATATTTCGTACTGACGTCCCCCATGGGGAACCTACATTTTATGCTGTAGGCACAGGTACCTCAGCTCATACACCGCACAAGTAGGAGCCAGGATACCCAACTGCTTTTGGTGAGCTCCAGTTTGCTTCAGGGCTTTCCGTGTCATATCCAGTCACTTTTGGTATTATATAGAAGTTAGTTATATGGTGGGGTGTGTCCCGACCTTAGTTAAACTCTGTGTATTATCTAGAGGCTTTGTAGACCTAATGTACAGTCAAGGTGGTATTTTGTTAATAGACGTGATGGCTCCAACGGCCAAGTATTGTATATACATATATATGTGTGCTCGAGCTTATACAGGTGATTATTTCCTTTTATATGCGACATGATGCTGTCCGAATTTCGGGTTGTCATAGAGGTATGCATAGGATGTATAAGGTTATGAGTTGGTTCTCCCGAGCCTCCTCGGTTACGTGTGCCAGTCCTCCCTAATAAGATTTGAGGCGTGATAATTTCCTAGAGGAAGATCAACCAATTCCCATGTATAGTTGCTTAAGATTGAATCAATCTCACTATTGATTGCCTCTTTCCAAAAGGATGAGTCCAAAGACGACATTGCTTCTTTAAATGTTTGAGGCTCATTTTCTAAGAGAAATGTTACAAAGTCTGAACCAAACAAAGTTGACGTTCTTTGACGTGTACTAAGTCTTGGATTTTCTTCATTATGTACTTTCTCACTTGGTTCATTTCGAGTTCATTTAGACCCCCCCACTAGACTGTTCATGTCTAGTTTTATACGGATAAATGTTTTCAAAGAATTCAGAATTATCTGATTCAATTACCGTATTTTCATTTATATCCGGATGTTCAAATTTATGAACCAAAAACCGACATGCTTTACTGCTTTTATCATATCCTATGAACACACAGTCCACAGTCTTAGGTCCTATCTTAACCCTTTTAGGCATAGGAACTTGGACCTTTGCTAGAAACCCCCACACTTTGAAATATTTCAAGTTTTTTCTTTCTTTCCATTTTTCATAAGAAATTTATTGTGTCTTACTATGGGGATCTTTATTGAGTATACGATTGGTTGTAAGGATAGCCTCCCCCCATAAGTTTTGCGGTAAACCGAAACTTATAAACAAGGAATTCATCATTTCCTTCAAAGTTCAGTTTTTCCTTTCCATAATTCCGTTAGATTGAGGTGAATATGGGGCCGTAGTTTGATGGAAAATTCCATTCTCTACATATATTTCGATAAAGGGAGATTCATATTCTCCGCCCCTATCACTTCTTATCATTTTTATCTTTTTCTCTAACTTATTTTCTACTTCAATTTTGTATGTCCTAAACGCATCTATTACTTCATCCTTACTATTTAGCAAGTAGACATAACAATATCTAGTGCAATTGTCAATACAAGTTATGAAATACTTTTTCCCACCACGTAATGGTGTTGACTTCATATCACAAATGTCAGTGTAAACTAAGTCTAGAGGATTGGAATTCCTTTCAACGGACTTATAAGGATGCTTTGCATAATTTGATTCCACACACATTTGACACTTTAATTTATTGCACTCAAAGTTTGGCAAAACTTCTATGTTAAAAAATTTTCATAACGTTTTGTAATTAACATGGCCTAAATGTTTATGCCACAAATTATAAGACTCAAGCAAGTAAGAAGAATTTGAAGTTTTATTTATTTCAACATTTATTACATTCATCTTATAAAGGCCCTCGGTGAGATAACTTTTCCCTACATACACTTCTCCTTTGCTAATTATAATTTTTCCAGAAACGTTTACACATTTGAATTTGTTCTTGTCTAGAAGTGAAACAGAAATCAAGTTCCTATGAAATTTCGGAATGTACAATACATTATAAAGTGTCAACACCTTTCCTAAAGTTATTTTCAAGCCCATTTTTCTTGTTCCTTCTACCTTAGCCGTAGCAGAGTTAGCCATGTAGATCATTTGTTCCACTTGAGCCGAAGTGAATGACGAAAACAACTCTTTATTGGCATAAACATGGCGGGTGGAACCAGAATCCATCCACCTCTCGTGAGTATTCCCTACCAAGTTGCATTCTGAAAACATAGCACACAGATCATCACATTCTTTATTGGACTCAATCATATTTGCTTGGTCATTTTTCTTGCCTTTCTTAGGGGCACGACAATCCGTGGACTTATGGCCAATCTTTCCACAATTAAAGCACTTTCCCTTGAATTTATTCTTGGATTGATGACTTTCTTGTTCGACTTTCTTCCTTTTATTAGAATTGTTTTGTTCATCTTCTACAATATGTGCTCCATTAATTGTAGAATTCCCTTTTGACCTTCTCTCGGCAGCCTTATTATCTTTTTCAATACGTAGTTGGACAATAAGATCTTCGACAGTCATCTCTTTGCGTTTGTGTTTCAAGTAGTTTTTGAAGTCTTTCCACATAGGTGGTAGCTTCTCAATAATTGTTGCTACTTAAAATACATCATTCACAATCAAACCTACAAAACAGTTTATGTGAGTACCAAGAACATTTTCAATTTGTTCAACTAAGATATTTTTCAAAGATATACCTTTTTCTAGGAGATCGTGAATGATTACTTGTAATTCCTGCACTTGAGCGACAACCAATTTGCTATCTATCATTTTAAAGTCCAAGAACCTTGCGACAAAGAATTTCTTAATTCTCGCATCCTCCATCTTGTATTTTCATTCTAGTGCCCCCCCCACAATTCCTTTGATGTCTTAGTTCCACTATAAATATTGTAGAGTTTGTCTTGGAGACCACTCAATATATAGTTCTTGCAAAGGAAGTTCGAGTGTTTCCAAGCTTCTACAATTATGAAATGCTCTTTGTCTAAGGTTCCCTGGGGCACCTCAGAAGCATCCTTACTAGTGAACCTTTGAAGGCATAGAGTGGTGAGGTAAAAGAACATCTTTTGTTGCGATCGCTTAAAGTTAATACCTACAAATTTTCCAGGCTTCTCTATAGGTGCCATTGGTTGCGGAGCATTTGCTCGACTTGTTGAAGCAATGCTAGTTGGCCCCACAGTCGTAGCCGCATCTTGCATTTGACTTTCGTTAGTTATTTTTTCTATCACTACAAGACAATAAAATTTAGTATTTTCAGAATACTATTTATAAAGTTAAGCAACTTTAAACTCTTCTTCTTATTTCTAGTTAACGATGAAGTTTTTATGACTTCCAATCGGGGACCAAATGATCTTTAACTTGTGATGAAGATTTTATGTCTTTGAATCACTAGTTAAGTTCAAACGGAGTAGAAAATTTAAAGCTTTAATCTTCAAATATAAGTAATACAGATTCTGCAGAAGTTTATTCCTTAAGATTGTTATCTTTTATGTATTTGAGTACAAGAATCTGTATATAAGAAACACAAACTTCAACACTAGTTCAAGTCTAAGACAAGAACACTTATGAAGTTCTGTAACACCTTCAACACTAGATTACGAATAATCTATCTAAGAAGTGTGTTAAGATTCAGAAAAGAGATGAAATAGAATTTAAGACCAAGTCCTCCGAATTCACGGAGTGTCCTTAAGGAATAATTTCCCTTACTGTACCTGAGATTTTAGAATTTTTCTCCCAGGATAAAATGTCTTTTAATCCAAACAATACCGGTACCTCAAATTATTGGATTCAGCAAACTCACTCAACGGTTTGATAGATCACAAAGAAAGTTTTTCAAGACAAGAAGAGAGTTTGTATTTCAGAAAATTCGTACCTAAACCTGTGGATGAAAGCAGGTTTATATAGCCAGCATGTGCCTCTTCTAAAAAGTGGCAATGGTTCACTTAAAAAGTGTGACCTTTCTAGAAAAGCCATGTCTGTTCGTCCAAAGAATATGTATTTTCCAAACAGGCATACCATTTCATGAATTAGTGTGTCATTTTGTTGAAGGGTTGCATCCCTTCATTTCAGCACTGCACAATTTCAAAATACTATTTCGAAATCTGCATGCATGCATATAAATGGAGTATCAAAACAAAGAAAAAAAAGTTGGATTTTTTCCTTTGGTATTTTTGAACTGAATTTCTGAACTTCTGTCAAATAAACTTTGTCCAAACAGATAGATCTCATTGATCGATCATTTGACAAATCCAAATCCAAATTTGAAGCCGAAGCCAAGCTAAGCGAGCGACGATGACAACGGCGCGAGGCATCTCTTATTTCTTGCCTCACTTACCATGTGGAGTAAGTGTCCCATACTTTAAACACTCACAAGTTCTCTTCTTCCACCAATGTGGGAGAAAGAGTGAACTTTCCAATTTGGGAGTACACTTTCTAAATTGGTGTATCCCTTCTCCACCATTTTTTCTCCATTTTTTATTCACACTTTTTCATATACTTTGAACCCAACAGGTGGGTATAATTTATTTTTTCTCATTTGATGCCTAATAGCATATTGGATCCGATTAAACCATTTTCTAACAAAGGCAATTTCATATCAAAATTCAAACTTCAGTATCATTTTGTACATAGTACATAATTTGATCTTCTTTTTTAAGATTATAAGTCTGACATTTTTGGAGGTTTACACGTAGACATTCTTGTTTTTAATGATATGTTTTAGATTACGTACCCTACTAATTACTTACTTTAGCCTAACAGTTTCCTATTAGTGGAACAGGTTAACTAACATGTTCCTATCTCGCTAAAATAGTAGGTAAATTGTACAGTGATGTTTACATGGAAAACACCCAGCTCAAGATGTGTAAAAAACCACGACCTGTACCTGTACAGGTTTTAACCCCAACTTCACTAAATAACTCTGAACCTTAACAACGACTGATGACAAAACTCTTGTAACCATCAACTAGGAATTACAAACTCTAATTCCTATTCCTTAATAACGATGAATTATAAACTCTAATTTCTATAACTCAATAATCACCCTTAACTATTAAACCCACTTCGAGTTATCCCAAACTTGAAGTTAACTCAGCTAAGTATTGTTCCTAAATAATCAATCTAGGAAAGTAATAAATTATAACTCAATAAGAACAATACATTTAAATTGACTTATGAACTATAAAGCTTAATTTTGTGAAACAGGTTCGTCAATTTGTTCCTTTGTACTGGTAGCACTTGAATCCTCAGTCAGAATTCTCTCAATTATGAACTTTCTTGATCGTGTTTAGCCTTTTCTCTCTCTGTAAGTGCGCAAGTTACTCTAAATGATACACCTTCTATTTAAGCGCAGCTCTCTAAAGAGTCATTATTTATTTCAAAATCCTCATTTAATCATAACTCTCATTTAATAGAGTTCTACTTCAAGTGAGACTCCTTCTTCAATTCCAACTCTTGTCTCCTTATTGTTGTAATCAAACTCCAACTCTTTAAATCATCACATGTTTATTTCCTTGAGTTTATCAGAATCTTTCTCCTTCTACACATAGTACTCTTCAGGATATGCTCAAAAGTGAAATTCTTTTTTCACATAGGACTCCTTTTTCAACTCAACTTATTTTCCTTATCATCAATTGTTTGAATCAAATTCAACTTGTTTTATTCCCCACGTGATCAGTAAGTTAAATTTTCAGTTGCACCAATTCAATTGATTCTGATTCTTAATCACTTGTACTCTTGAACCCGTCGGATCAGTGAAACATGTATATCAACTTGTTTTATTCATTTTGTTATTCATCAAAACTTCAAGGTTCCAACAAATTCCTCCTTTTTGATGATGACAAACCTCTTGTCTTTGTGCATTGAAATATCTTTACCTGTAGGTACTGAAGTATGAAACACTAAAATGAAATAAGGTTATTCAATGGTTTATAAACACTGCACAATCCCAAGTATGAAACACTAGAATGAAACAAGGTTAGTCAATGGGTTATAAATAGTGCACAACCCTTATCTTCCCCCTTTTGGAATCATCGAAAAACTATTTCAATGCAATAATATACTAGCCAAAGTGATTAGTTTTGCTATTCATGGCCATTGGGACTATCACCAAAAAAATTAGAGAAAGACTTTAGCCAACATAGTAATGTATTAAAAAAGCAAAAATATGAGTCATTTAGAAAAGATAACCATTCGATGTAACTGCCAGAGCATGTTCCATATTAGACCTAAGCTAGTACTAAACAAAGCAAAACAACTGACCATTAATAAAAAAATATGGTATAAAAGTGGGATGTGGCTAAGGATACGAATAGTGAGGAGCTGATGAGGAAGGTGGAACATGTGATATCAACTATGTCAATTGATGAATGGATTCAACATTTTCACCCCTCTATCAATCAAGGTTAAACTTCAAAGTCATGATCCTATTCTTAAGGACCTCTTATTCCACTCCATAACTGCCTTGTGCAACTTCTAGTTTAAATTTTTTTCTTGGCTAAATCATTTCCTTATTATTAATTTTTTCAAATGAGAGTTAGCCCTCCTTATTTAAATAGGTAGAGTAACATAATTCATCTGTTCAAGAACATTCATTATTTTTTTATAAGTCAAACCTAAACTAGGATTGAGAAGTCCTAAAAAATATCCAATTAGGAACTAAAAGGGAGAGTATGTCCATTTTCATTCTTTAGAAACATATGGTGCATGTGATTGATGATCAAGTTTGGAAAATTCATGATACAAAAACTGATATTTTGGTTGAGAGATAAGAAGGAATTTCTGGTGTAAAATTAACACATTTGTGCACAACAATTTGGAGAGAATCAAAGAAAATTTGGTTAACTAATTCGTCAACATTATAGGACAAGGGGAGGATAAAGTGTGAGGAATTGAACAGGTGTGCTCAACTGTTTTAACTTAGACAGCCTATGCTTATGTCAGTATAGAGCATACCTGATAAGAAGAATTTTGTGGTCACAATTGCTTGCTTGTACCTATTTTTTTTTGCATAATCTAATACAAAATTAGGTTAGAAGAGTCAAAAATCTAAAATTGGGACACACAACTAACTGTGCAAGATTGAATCGAAAACATTTTAGCTAATATGATTAAAAAGAAAATAGTTATTCTAGTCAATTATTAAGGGAAGTTTATGCAATTTTAATCATCTCCAAGTCTAACCTATTCCTTTCAAATTGCATTCTGCTTAGTGACTTTGGTGTTTCTCCAGTCAATTAAGTAACCCACATAGTCAACATCTTGATAGCCCACAAGAGTGAAATTTCTTTCCTTTGGATTCCATAGTCCAAAGTCATTGATTTGTTGTTCCCCCTATCAATATGCCCTCAGTCTGTACAATAATTAAACCAGGTGGTACAATATGCTCACCCTTATTGGTCCACAAGTATTCAAATTGACTAGGTCCAAGCGCTTGGTCATTCTTATATGATTCTTTGTTTTGAAAGATGATCTCCCTTGTTTCCCCCTTACACGAGAATTTTTTTAGTTCACCCAATTTTTTTTAACTCTAGTAATGGTGCTTATTTTTCCATCTCAAAAAGATTCATTCCCACTTTAAATGTGATGAGTGAAAGGAACTTTATCTGCTTTCAATCTTATGCCTTGAGCAAGCTCATTCATGTATTAATTTTTCTTGCCTCTTTTTACTCTCACCTGCAAAACAAATTAGGGGTTAACTTTAGAAACCTAGAAATTCTTGGGTCCTTTCTTATGAATAAAAGGATGTATGAGGTTCCTTCTAGCCCATTGAGGCAACAAGTTATGTGACCTGTTTCTCTGACTAGTTTTGACCTTTTTGTTAGCTTGTGCTAACATGGAATCAAATTTTTTTGCTAGGCTTATGCTTCTTGATTTGCTTTTTGCTGCAACTGGATATTCATTGGTTGGATGCCCCTGGTTACCACAAATATAACACAGATCTTTAATAGCATTAGAAATTTTATAAAAGCCCAACCCAACCTTTTTATTGTGAGTTCTTTGGCCTAACTTCTTAATAATTCTTGAAGAATGTGTCCATCTATTTGCTCTTTCAAGATCAAGTTTCAATTTTGAAACTTCTTGACTTAGTTGACTAACTTTTTCTTTTCACAAAAGTATTCATGTTTAATCTTAGTCAATTCTGAATCAATTTTTTCTTGTTCCTCACTCTTGACCTTTTTTTCCCTTTTCAGAAGGAGACAGTTTTAGAACTTCAGATTTGAGAGTCAAGTTTAATGAATCAAGTCTGCTAATCTATTCCTTAAGAGAGTAGTTTTCCTTTTTAATAGTGTGTTTACAAGCCTCTAGATTGATATAATCAAACTTTAGGTTTGCTAGACTGCTGAAGATTTCATCCCTATTAGATGTTGTTTCTTGAAAATCATCAATTAAAGCACTTATTAAAGAAACATGTTTTCTTTTTGAAAATAAATGCAATTTTTCTTTGGGTTCAAGAATACTTACCTCAGAGGTTCATCTTCTTCTTCCATGTCTGAATCTCCAATGGCCATGAGAGCAATTTTTCCAACTTCTTCATCACTTTCAGATGTCCTATTTAGATCTTCCATGTTCATCTCATATGTCTTCAAATTACCAACTAACTCATCAAGGGACATTCTAGTGAGATCCTTAGCTTCTCTTATGGTTGTAAATTTGACATCCCACTTAGACTTTGGTAGGACTCTCAAGACCTTCTCTACCTGTTCCTCAGTTGATAAAACTTTTCCTGAAGATGATAACTCATTTACCAATAAAGTTAACCTAGTTATCATTTCTTGTAGTGACTCATTTTTCTCCATTTTGAAAGCCTCATATTTAGTGAAAAGTAATGCAATTTTGATTTTTCTCACTTGACTAGTGCCTTTATATACATTCACCAATGCATCCCAGATTTGTTTAGAAGTATTACAATTAGACACTTTATTGTACTCGATTGGACCAAAATCACAAACAAGAATGTTTTTGGATTTTGCATTCTTTTTTAGTGCAATAAGATCTTTCGGGGTGAATTCACTCCTTACCTTTTTCACTTATTCTCCATCCACTTTCTTCATGGGAATTGTTGGCCCATTAATAATTCTATCCCATAATTCATAATCTACACTCTGAAGATACGTTTCTATCGTAGCTTTCCACCAAATAAAGTGAGAACCATTAAAGAGTGAAAGTCTAGTAGTGGATTGACCTTCACTGTGACCAGTAGGTGGTGCGGAATTCATAATATTGATCTTTGTCTTAGGAGCTAACCATTTTTAAGACAACCTCGCTCTAATACCACTTGTTAGAATACGTTCTCTACTAATTACTTACTTTAGCCTAACAGTTGCCCATTAGCGGAACAGGTTAACTAACGTGTTCCTATCTCACTAAAATAATAAGGAAATTTCATAGTGATGTTTACGTAGAAAACACCCAACTCAAAAGGTGTAAAAAACCACGACTTGTACCTCTACAGGATTTAACCCCAACTTTACTAAATAACTCTTAGCCTCAACAACGACTAATTATAAAACTCTTGTAACCAACAACTAGGAATTATAAACTCTAATTCCTATTCCTCAATAACTTCGAGTTATAAAATCTAGTTTCTATAACTCAACAATCACTCTTGACTTTTGAACCCACTTTGAGTTATCCAAAACTTGAAGTTAACTCTACTCGGTATTGTTCCTAAACAATCAATCTAGGAAAGTAATAAATTACAACTCAATAAGAACAAAACATTTAAACTGACTTATGAACTGTAAAGCTTAATCCTATGAAACAGGTTTGTCAATTTGTTTCTTTGTACTAGTAGCTCTTGAATCTTCAGTCAAAATTCTCTCAAATATGAACTTTTTCAATTTGATCGTGTTTAGACTTTTCTTTCTCTATAAGTGCGCAAGTTACTTTGAATAATACATCTTCTATTTAAGCACTTCTCTCCAAAGAGTCATTCTTTATTTCAAACTCCTTCTTTAATCAGAACTCTTAGTCCATAGAGTTCTACTTCAAGTGAGAATCCTTCTTCAATTCCAACTCTTGTCTCCTTAGTGTTGTAGTCAAAGTCCAACTCTTTAAATTAGCACATGTTTATTGCCTTGAGTTTATCAAAATTTTTCTCCTTCTACACATAGGATTCTTCAGGATATGCTCAGAAGTGAAACTCATTCTTCACATAGGATTCGTTTTTCAACTCAACTTGTTTTTCTTATCATCAAGTGTTTGAATCAAATTTAACTTGTTCTATTCTCCACGTGATCAGTAAGTTAAATTTTTCAGTTGCACCGATTCAATTGATTCTAATTCTTAATCATTTGTATCGTGGACTTACACTCTTGAACCCGTCGGATCAGTAGAACATGTATATCAACTTGTTTCATTCATATTGTCATTCATCAAAACTTCAAGGTTCCAACAATATAATAGTATTATTTTTAACATTAATGGTGTACATAAACTCATACATTCAAAAAATGGTTGCTTTCTTTTTTCTTTCTTTTTTTTGGTTACTACTTGTTAATAAATATTATACCCATATGTTGGATGCTTTAATCAAACATTGGCAGGTGGAGGGTGATGCTTTATATCACAAGTGTTGCAGGATTTATTCTTGCTCTTGGTATGCAATTTTGCGTTGAGAGCCCTCGCTGGCCATTCAAGGTAAAAACTTTTATTCATGGCATATTTGTATTAACTCCTGTAGCTATGTACTGCTGCTAATTTTTCTATGGGAGATATATGTAGTCTGGGAGACTCGATGAGGCCAAAAGAATTCATAAAAAACTTATAGGGTGGATCAAAAGTAGATAAAGCCATCAAAGAATTTAACTCTATCATAAAGAATGATGAGGGGTGACTTGAACAGTAGTTGGCTTGAACTCCTAGAGGCACCACACTACAGGTTGTATAAAGATTATTTGTTGTTAATACATGATCCTTTATTAGGTTTAAGGTGGTTGTTTAGATTTCATATATTAAGATATCTTTCGTGTGCTTAATTTTGATCCATTCAGGTGCCTAAAATTTTGATACATTGCAAACCAGTTTCTTTTAGGTGATCTAGCCTAGCCTCTTCTCTATTTTATTGCATCAAATTATGTGCAATCTAAGTGTTATTGCTCTATGATTTACACTTCATACAAGGTGAATGTTGAAATGCTTTAGAAGTTGGTATTTTACATAAAATGAAATTGGAGTATGAGGTATTGCATTGAGTCATCATGGCGCATTTAAAATAATTAAATAACTTCAAAATGCAAGCACAAATAATTTACTGAATTGTAGTATACTATTTGTGTAATTTAAAAACTTTTAATTTAAGAGAGAACTAAAGGGTATGATTGGTGCATCTAACTAAATATCTCTTTACTCTATGTGTTTGTAGTATACAAACAATAACATAGCAGCGTTCTTTCTTAACTAAGACCTCAAGTTTAAAGCTTTAATCATAATAATAACAATGCATAATTTTATAAACAGTTTATTTTTATGGGATGAGGAGATTCCTTTACCGAGATAGATGAAATTTGTGAACATATAGTTTAACCTGAAGAGAAGAAATTTGTGAACATAGGAATAGATTCAACCATGTCAATTACAAATAAGACACATTCTAAATCACATAAAATCAAAATTACAAGGAATTAAACGAGACAATCTAAGTTAGATTTTTTTAATAAATAAGCAACTTGGCACAATTAGTTTGGTTAATTATGAACTTAAGAAAATATTCAACTAATAAGATTATAACCGATTTTCTGTTATAAATTGCAATTGTCCAAACTACTTGTGAAAAAATTAAAGTAAAATATAAAATTATTCAAGTCCATAATATTGAACCAGAAAAGATAAAGTGACGATTACATAACAGTTTCAACACAGAGAAGATCTAAATTTAATGAGTTAGAATAATGTTAGCATGTTTTGACTTGAATACATGAATATAGAAATTATGGAAGACAAAAAATAGATAGGAGAACCATAAATTTCATTATTTCATTAATAATACTTTTACTAAACTACCATAAATTTTATTATTTCATTAATAATACTTTTACTAAACTAAAACAATTGCAAACAATTATTGATGTGTAAGGATGTTCTTACCTATTGATAAAATACAGAGCAAAAATCACAAATCAGTGTGTACCTTTTTTTGTTACAGCAGAAGGTGTTGATTTTGCTACCGAAAAATTGCCTAAAGTCCGCTTTGAATCTCTTGGAAGCAAAGCTTAAATATCACAAACTAAATGCTTACTTTGGTGTTTTTGTCAATCTCGATTCTTTGTTTATCGACCCAATTTTTTCCCTGTGGTTTTGTATATCTCTCCTCTTGTCAGAAAAAGAAAAGATCAAATAGAGGATCTTTGGGGCTGGAACAATTATAATCATTCTCCCCTTTTCTTTTGAATTAAAATTACGTGTTAATCTTATTTTTTTGACTTAGAAACGGGTCGGGTCGATCCACATGGGTGACCCATACTCATAATCCAACATCTCCCACTTCACACATGTTGGACATGACCTAAGCCAGTACAACATCAACAAATCACCAATTCATACGTCAAATAGTTCGTGCGACCTGTGAGTATTACGAGCTTTACCTATAAGGTTTTACAATCTATACTTAGGAATCCAATAACATGTGAAAAGAATTCTCTACTAATATGAGGATACTAATACTCACAATACCCCAGAGATCATTCACTACTTCAGTAGTTACTTATCAGATCCCTTATCCTCTTAAAGAGGTAAACTCGAGTTCATGATTAACTTTATATACACAATTACCCTTGACTCTTATATGGTTAGTGCAATAGCCGGCTTATGTAAACAAGTTAAAATATTTATTTTAATCGTCTTCCCTTTTTACTCAAATCTATCTATTCCAATCATTTGCTTTCTTAGACATGCACCGCATTGCCGAATCTATCATGGCTATTAGTAACATGTTAAAGTAGCAACATCGATCAAAACTTCAAGAAATATTTAAAGGTTTAAAGGCGTTTCAATGAAAAGTTAAAATAAAATTTAAGGTTCTCAAACAATGAAGAAGCAGGAATTCATTCTTTCATTAACCCATTGGTGGCTAAGCACACGTGGTATGAAGCATATTCTACGATGTTCTCACCTTATATTGGTGCATGTGTCTCATTCTTTTAGCCATTTAACATCGTATAGATCTAGGTCTAGACACTTCTAAATATCTAACGTGAGTTTCGTTCTTTAATAATCCTCAACTCCATATTCTTAGAGAAACTCACATCTGGCTTTACAAAATAAGTCATTATCTTATGGTAAAACTTTAATCTTTACGTTCCTCGATGTAAGAGGCAATTGCTAATGTGAGAGATACAATCTCACAACTTGTTCGACACACTATATTAATAAAACATATTTTCATATACATATGAGATTGAACATAAATTCAAGATTCTTATATTGATAATACTTACAATCAAGTCATCTACAATACATAAACATAATCATATCCTAAGTAATCCTAGAGCCATAACATGTTTCTTAAACAAGCCTCTAGATATCACCTTAGTAAAGGGATTAACTATTATTTCTCATGTAAGATTGTATTGTAAATTTATTTCTCCACTTGCTACTATGTCTCTTATAAAGTTATATTTAATATCAATGTGTTTGGTTTTGCTGTGATATGTAGGATCCTTCGTATATGTGATATCCTCTTGAATGTCACAATATAAAATCATAGGACCTTTAGAATTCTTTGTGATGTTCAAATGCTCAAAGAATCTCTTCAACCAAATAGCTTCTTGTACTGCAGATGTACAAACCACAAATTTAGATTCCATAGTTGACAAGGCTCTGCAAGCTTATTTCTTACTTTTCCATGAGATTGCACCACTATTTAGTAAGAAGACATAACCAAAGGTTGATTTTCTATCATACCGGTCGCCAGCCCAATCAGCATTTGTATAACCTCTTACGGATAAATCAAATTCACTATAGCATAGTGAATAATCAACAGTTCCTTTCAGGTATTAACATATTCTCTTTACTGCTTTCCAATGATCTTTTCTGGGATTGGATTTATACCTGCTAACCAGACCTACGGCATAATAAATTTCTGGACAAGTATACATCATAGCATATATCAAACTCCTAACTGTACTAGAATAACTGTAATACCCCGAGAGCACAACCTGGGCGTCACACGGTGCTTACAGTCTCGAGGTACCATAAGCTAATCCATAAGTTGGTACCTTCTGTGAGCACTAGATAACATGATCATAAATACAGAAGAATACTGACATGCCATAAGGTTTTAATGACTGAATTCAAAACTAAAATATGAGTCTATAGAAATAACTGACTAAATGTGATAAAATACTAATAAACTAGATAACTAACTGTAATGTCTGAATATTGAATAACTGACTCTAATGTCGGATAAGCCTCTAAAACTAAATGACTGTGAGTTAATGGGACAGGCCCTAACTAATTCCAATTAACTACTAAACTGAGACATGAAATAAAGTAAGCCTGTCCTCGAAGTATAAGGACTCACCACTACTACTGCTGATTATCTGATAAGTCTAATCGCAAATAGAGAATTGAATGTCAGAACCTATGATATAATATATAATAGCGCAAAAGAAAAGGTATGCAATCAGTACTTTGAATGTACTGGTATGCTAAATGAGGTAGGCTGATATACATGGTTTCATGAACAGAACTAATAATTAACTGAATATGCATGTAAAGCATGGAGTACTGAATAGAGAACATGAAATCTATAGATACTAGGAATATGTAGAAATCTATAAATACTGAGTATGCATGAAAATCCATAAATACTGAAGATATATGAAAATTTATAGATATTGAGGATTCATGACCAAGCATATAGCATGAACTGAGTAAAATCTGTAAGCTGAAATGCTGAAATAACTAAATTTGTATGCTTTGGTCAAACAACACTAAGACTGAATAACTAAACTAAGACTGTAACTGAGACTGCGGGAAGTATCATCTAATTGACATTCCCCAATTTGAGCTAATCGGGGTCCAACCTGTAACCCTAGTTAGAGAGGTGTTAATATTGTACCACGGGTACTAACACTAGCTGTGTGGATCCACTAAACTGATATAATATCAAAAGGACTAAGGGTGTCAAGCCTGAACTGACGGGTGACCCCTGCAAGATAGTCAAGCCTAATCTGACGGTGACTTCTCATTTCCTACGATGGCTACGTAGTTCTAAAGTATAGGTACTGCTGCTAATGACTCTGCCTATTTAATGGGGAAGCCGCTATCCCTACACTCACTTGGTGATAAATCCTACTCCCAACTGAAAGACACTAAAATACTAGGCTGTTCTAAGTTTAACTGACTGATATTTGACTATTCTCATAATGCTCATAGTATATTCTGAGGACTATTCTGTAATGTACTGAGACTAGACTATATAAACAACTATGGTTTTTGGGTATTCAATACCCCTAGGACTCAAAACAACAATAGTAAAACAACACTGAAGTTTAAGGGACATAGCATGAAGGCTTCCATAAAACATTTACTCTTGTAGGCATTTTATCAAACACTTGTAGTTCATATCTTAGTCAAATCATGGGAATACTAGGGAACTTGTATAAATAACATGAATTTAACATGAAAATCACTAAGTCGTGGTTTAATTCAATAAATGATAACATTAAAACATGGAGAATCGAATAACAACAATAATTTCATTCAAACATGGTATAAAATCATAGTTCGCGGAGATTCATGGGTGAAATCATAATTTAAAACATAATAACTTGGATAGATTATAACTTAGTAATTAAAATGGCATACTTGGACTCCATGGGTAGAAGGGACCCGTGGATGAACATTTAACATACCTTAACTAATGAATTTCTTGAAGTTCTTGGTGAATTCTTGAGGGTTGGCCTTGAATTTGAGAGCTAGAGTTTGTATTTTAGAGAGAAAGCTCTTGAATTTTGGGAAAAAATTGAGTGAATAATGAACTTAAAATGTTTTTAGGGCTTAAATATCACACCTAGGCAGATTAAAAAAAAATAGGAAAGGACTGTTTTAACCCTAGGTGACACTTTTAATTTTCATCAATTTTTTTTCGAAAAACACTATTGGCTCAACGTGGCGCTATCGCAGTGTGTCACTGGAATTGGACAACTAGGAAAATAGACAGTGGCGCGACATTGTGTAATCACATTGCCACCTTGTTTGCGACTTGGAATCTCACCGCGATGTGGTGGTATTGCGTGGGATCACTGAAAATTGACAATTTTAAACTGAGCCTATAGCGCGATGCTCCAACATCGTGGAGGCCCATTGGTTTATGACAATTGTCATTTAGAGTGGCTCCGCGATGCGCTAAGGGTCAAAATGATGCCATAACTTCTTACCCGATTATCAGATTTGGGTGAATTTTATATCATTGGAAAGCTAATTCAATTTCCTACACAATGGCAGGCTCTAAACTAAAAAATAATGAGTGATTAAAAATTTTTATATATGAATACTCATGTATTGGGAATTAAATTATGTTAGGGAAATAGAAGGTATTACAATATCTCCCCCTTAGGATCATTCGTCCCCAAATGAACTGGTTAAGCTGAGGGAAAACTGATGGACTAAGCTTACACACTGAACATGCATATCTGATGCATGGAATGCATGACTGAACTGACTCGTGAATGCACGACTGACATGAACATTATGCGCAATTGAAACTGAGTATGATAGAGAGAAATCTTAAGAAGATTAGTACCTTATACTAAATCTTGATTTGCAGAGAAGAGATGGGGGTACTTGGTCCTCATATATTCTTATGCTTCCCAAGTGGCTCTCTCAATGGACTGATTCTGCCAAAGAAGTTTGACCAATGGAACTTCTTTGTTCCTTAGTCTACGAACATGATGATCAAGAATTTTGAATGAAACTTCCTCAAAGGAAAAACTGTTATGAATATCTACACTTTCTAAGGGAACAACTACAGCTGGATCACCAATACACTTTTTCAACAATAAGACATAGAACATTGGGTGTATTGAGGCTAGATATGAAGGCAACTCAAGCTCGTAAGCTACCTTTCTAAAATAATTGAGAATTCCGAAGGGATCGACATATTGGGGACTCAGTTTCCCTTTCTTGCTGAATCTCTTCACTCTCTTCATAGAAGAGATTTTCAAGTGCATAAAATCACCGACATCAAACTTAAGATCCTTTCACCTCATATCTGCATACAATTTCTATCGGCTCTGGGTAGCCCTAAGACTTTCTCTGATCAACTGAACCTTCTCTAATGCATCAAACACCAAGTCAGGCCCTACTACTACGGGATCACCTACTTCAAACCAACCAATTAGAGATATACATCTCCTACCATAGAGAATATCAAATGGAGCCATACAGATACTGGAATGATAGCTATTATTATATGCGAATTCAAACAAAGGCAAGTGGTCATCTCAACTACCTTTAAAAACAACTACGCGTCCTCTCAATATATCTTCTAAAGTCTGAATAGTCATTTTCGCTTGACCATTTGTCTGAGGGTGGAAAGTTGTACTAAGATGGACTCGGGTAGCAAAACCCCTTTGGAATGTTTTCCAAAAGTGAGAGGTAAACTGGCTACCTCTATTTGAGATGAGAGATAAGGAAATACCATGCAACCTGACCAACACTTTGAGATAGAGTTTGGCATAGTCCTTGGCTGAAAAGAGGTATGGATTGGCAAGAAATGAGCTGATTTGGTCATCCGATCTATAATAACCCAAATAGAATCATGCTAATGACGAGTAAGAGGCAAACTCGTCATAAAGTCCATATTAACTTCCTCCCATTTCCAAGTAGGAATATTGAACTCCTATATGGACCCACTAGGCTTCTGGTGCTCAATCTTAACTTGCTGGCACATAGAGCATTTAGCTATAAACTTTTCAATATCTCTTTTCATCCCACTCAGCCAATAGATCTCTCATAAATCATAGTACATCTTAGTGACCCCTGGATGAATAGAGTAACGTGCACCATGCACTTCTGGAAGAATTTGTTGCCTCAAGTCATCTATACCAGGCACACATAGCCAACCTTAACAACACAGCACACCATCCCCCCTTAGGAGAAAACCTCTGCTTTTTGGTCTCTGACTAATTCTTTCAACTTAACTAGACTGGGATCTCTATCCTGCTTTTCATTTACCTCAGAAACTAGAGATGATTCTGAGCTACTCTGTACCCATACACGACCTTCTGTTGAATTGAGTAAGTGGACACCTATTTGGGCAAGTTGATGAACTTCCTGAGCTAACTTCTTTTTACCATCCTCAACATGAGCAATACTACCCATAGGAATTCTACTGAGAGCATCAACCCCTATATTGGCCTTGCTCAGATGATACAGAACACTCATGTTATAATCTTTTAATAACTCTAACCACCTTCTCTAACGCAGATTTAAATCTTTCTGAGAGAACACATACCGCAGGATCTTATGGTTAGTAAACACATCTATGTGCACCCAATACAAATAATTCTTTTAAATTTTTAAGGCAAATACTACTACTACTAACTCAAGATTATAAGTTAGATAATTCTTCTCATGGAGTTTAAGTTGTCTGGAGGCATAGGATATGACTTTACCTCTCTTCATGAGGACACAACCCAAACCTACTCTGGATGCATCACAGTACACAACAAACCTATCTGAACTATTTGGCTAGATAAGAACTGGGGCTGAGGTGAGTTGAGCCTTCAACTCCTGAAAATTCTTCTCACAGGAATCTGTCCATTGAAACTTGACTTTCTTCTGTATCAACATGGGTGATGCAATAGATGAAAATCCTTCAAAAAACTAATGGTAATAGCCAGCTAAACCCAAGAAACTCCTGATGTCTGATAGAGAGATAGGTCTAAGCTAGTTTCTCCCCACTTCAGTCTTTTGAGGATCAACTCTAATGCCATCACCAAAAAATATATGGCTAAGTAAAGCTACTGACCCTAGCCAGAATTTACACTTACTAAATTTAGCAAATAATGAGTGATCTCTAAGAGTCTGCAATACTATTCCGAGATGGTCTGCATAATTATTTTTGCTACAGGAATAGACAAGAATGTCATCAATGAATACTATGACAAACATGTCCAAGTACTGCTTGAACACTTGATTCATCAAGTCCATGAAGGCTTCTGGGGCATTCGTGATACCAAAAGACATAACTAGAAGCTCGAAGTGACCATACCGGGTTCAAAAAGCTATTTTTGGAATTGATACGAGAATAACCATGGAGATAGACATATGTGAGATGAATTGAACCAAGACTTTAAGCGTGTAAGTAAAGTGCAAAGGAGGGCCTAAATAGTCTCGAAAACAGTCCACAAACTACACTCCAAGGGCACCTAAAGTGAAGCCTTTGACTAAGGGGTCTTTTGGACATTTCACATAATATTGGTAACCTACTATAAATAGAATATGTTAGGTCATTTACTACTTAGACTTTGATGATATTTGTAAGTTGTATATCACTTTGAAAGACAATTTCTCTTTTCTCTTTAGGAGGCAACCAAAAATTAGAGTGATACTAGTGTGGAATCACTAGTGTTGCATTCATGTCTTGATACGTTGGTGTTTAGAAGAGGTAATGTCCCTCTTGTGTCAACGTAGGAGTTATGTTAACCGTTGCATGTAGTGTTATGGGTCCAAGAGTATCACATGTTCTTGGGTTCTTAAGATTATACCAACCAAGGTCTAACTATCTATCCTTTGTTCATTGTAATCTTGTAACCATTTGTGTATCTTGTAATCTTCAATCCGTGAGTTGTTGTCTCTTTTTATTATTTTTCTTATCATATTATTGTCCACCTTATTGTTTTTTTGCTACTTTAGTGTGGTTATACACATTATTATCTCATCATTGTGTAGCATTCTCGGTTTTGGACTTGTTTTCAACTTGTATCAGTTTTGTATTGTGTTTGTAGACTGTTTTTGTGGATTTTTTGGCACAATCCATGTTTTTAGTGTATCATTTGGTATCAAATCTCAAGGCTTGATTTTTTCTAACAAAATCAATCCTAGGAATATCTTACCGAAGTTAGAAACATTGTGTTGTTGTTGGACCTTGGCCGAAACTTGTAGTCTTGTGGTGTTCACTTGGCCAAGATTTTTACAACTAGATCTAGTATATTTTTTCTTGTATAGTATGTTTCTAGTGTTGGTTTCTTTCTCACCAATGCTAAAAGTGTCTAGATCTAAAATTGAGCTTATAATATTGACTAATATTGTGGTGACTTGAAGTTGGTCGTGTGTTGAAGATTGGTGGACGATTGGTGTTGTTGTTGTGTTCTTGAGAAGTTTTTATTATTTTCTTGAAGATTGTTGTTGTGTTCATCTTGTTCTAAACCTAGTCTTATAACTTAAACTACAAAAAGTGCAAATTTGATTAATAAAGATGAAGATAAAGCTGTAAATTTTGTTGGTGAGAAGACTTGAACCATCACTTCCTAGACTTGACATCAACTTTATCAACTACTATCCTTAAATCAAGGAGCCTTGTTTGGTGGAACTAGTACAAGTCAACATCATCTTTTTTTTTAAGAATAAACTTATAAAAGACTCAAGACTTATACTTTCCCTCCAAAATCAATTATCTTTCATTCTAAATTGTGTGAAGGTTGAAAATTTCAGATTTGTGACTAAGTTGTGTGGGCCCGAGACAAATTGCATACTTCCACATCACCACTTGCTACTGTTTACATCAATAATTAAGCTCAAATTTGTATTTTTCTAGTTTATAATTGTTGATTCTTGGTTTTATTAGTTGATCCTAGAACTAATTAACAAACTAGTAAACTCCTACTAGATTATCAATTAGTCCCTTGCATCCATTGTTCGTGTCTATGTTATTTTGTGTTTTTCTTATTTTTGAATCAAAGAATTTCTTGGTTCAAGTTCGAACGTCATTTCCTTGAGTCTTCAAACAAAGAATCCATTCCAACCAAGGAGTAGACTCACCCCTCGACTCATCATGAAATACTAGCCAACTTGCAACACTTGTGAATCCAAATGTGATACGACCAAGTGTGTGAGAGTGTGGTAAGGTTGTTCCGAACTAACTTGTGCTTTGCTTTGTAGGCTTGTTCTTTTCTTTTTTAGGTACAATTACAAGGGAACCCGCAGCTTCAACCTCTCAACCCATGGACAACAATGCCACCAATGTCATTTTGGCCTACCTTGACACTATGTCCCAAGACCTAGCTATGAAAAATGAAAGGTTGAATTGTATGGTAGGTCAAAGGGAGCAAGTGGGATGCCCGGACACACATCAAGAAGAAGGTCGTAGCTCATGTAAGCTACGAGGTAAAAATGCTATCCCCTACACTCCTATGAATTAGTATGTTGTGTTATGGCTAGTAGAGCCAAGTAGGTGTAGTTGCGGCTTTTCCTAGGGTAGAGGTGCTCGAGTCATCCTTTTGTAATACTCTTGGTGATGTTAGGTCGCGGGAGGACCAAACTCTTGTTGTAAGTACGCAAGCACTAGTTGACCCTTTAGATGACAAAAATGATTCTTCTCGCAAGAATAATTTGTGTCCATCTAGTCCTAGCCCTTATAACTCGAGTAAGACTCCATTACCAATTTACAAGAGTATTCACACACTAGTTGACCCTTGTGCGATCCAAGGTGAGTCTAAGTTGGTATTGAGTTGCCAACAACTTGTGAGGATGTGAATCAAGATCAACTTACTCATGAAGGTATTTCACTACTTGAGTATATGTATGGTGTGCTTGAAATATCTCAAGTTAGTGATGGTGTTTATAGGGTTGATCTTGATGGTGCACGTGACTCTTTGAACATATTGTGTGGTAAAATCCCTGCTAGTAGTTTTGTTCATAAAGATCATGTGTATGGAAATGTTGTAAGTGATGGCATATGTCTTTTTAAGGTAGGACTTCTAGGCTGTATCTCTCTATTCTTGAATATTAGTCTTCTCTTAAAGGCAAATGTCATGCGTGATTATGGGAGTGACATTCTAGGGAAAGAAAGTATTAGGCTCAGCTTAGACCCTTGGCTACTTCTTCCATTTGACCCCGACACCCTCTCGGAATGTGGGAACTTCTACATTTCCCACTTGATACTTGGTCAAGCAATGTTTGGTTATGGGTGCTAATGAAGGAAGGTAAGGTTCTTTCTTACCTCTTTTTGTTGATAATGACCTCTTTCTTTGTGCCATTTATATAAAGGTTTGCATGTTCAACACAAAGGATTCATGGGTATACACCAAGTTTGTACCACCTTGGTATGGCATATGATGTGTGTATTTTGCTAATCCTAACCCTCATATCATGAGGATATTTTGCTTGTTTGTCCTTTTTTGATTTTGCAAGGAGTGGATTCGAGGTCGAATCCTTTTTCAAGAAGGGGAGGATGATATGAGAATGACCATGGAGATGGACATATGTGAGATGTATTGAACCCAAAAATTGGAGCGTGCAAGTGAAGTGCAAAGGAGGGCCTAAATAGTCTCCAAAACAGTCCACAAACTACACTCGAAGGGCACCTAAAGTGAAGCCTTTGACTAAGGGGTCTTTTGGACATTTCACATAATTTTTGTAACCTATTATAAATAGAATATGTTAGGTCATTTACTGCTTAGACTTTGATGATATTTGTATGTTGTATAACACTTTGAACGATAAGTCCTCTCTTCTCTTTAGGAGGCAACTAAAAATTAGGGTGATACTAGTGTGGAATCACTAGTGTTGCATTTATGGCTTGAGACGTTGGTGTTTAGAGAAGGTAAAGTCCCTCTTGTGTCAACGTAGGAGTTAGGTTAACCGTTGCGTGTAGTGTTAAAGGTCCAAGAGTATCATATGTTCTTGGGTTCTTAAAATTATACCAACCAAGGTATAATTTTCCATCCTTTGTTCATTGTAATCTTGTAACCATTTAAGTAGCTTGTAATCTTCAATCTGTGAGTTGTTGTCTCTTATTGTTATTGTTATTATCATATTGTTGTCCACCTTATTGCGTTGTTACTATTTTGGTGTGGTTATACACGTTATTATCTTATCATTGTGTAGCATTCTCAATTTTGGACTTGTTTCCAACTTGTCTCAGTTTTGTATTGTGTTTGTAGACTATTTTTGTGGCTGTTTTGGTACAATCCATGTTTGTAGTGTATCAGGATTCCACCGTTCAAGCACCATCATTTCCAAGAAATACACATTTAAAAGTGATTTCACACTTGCCATGTCCTAGTTTCGGCCTAGGGAGGCTCTCTCTCTCTCAAGAGAAGTATTCTTGTTCTTTCAATATTATAAGACAACTAACTAAAATAAATCCCTAACATGTTCCTTATATAGTTATTACACAATAAAATACAAAATGTCCATAATATCCCTCAAGGGTGAGGTGTACCTAAAGTGTAAGAGTAGACTGATTTTTGGTGTGCTTTGGACCTCTTCTACACTTCAATTGCACACACCAAGTCTCGGGAACAATGCACACCCTCATAAGTCATATCCGTGATTATTCTTGTATCAAGAATGTCACATTCCCTGAATCTAAGCCGATGATAGCCTAATTTGAGGTCTATCTTTGAAAAATAGCGGGCACCCTGAAGTTGATCAAATAAGTCATCGATTCTAGAAAGTGGATATTTATTCTTGACTATGACTTTGTTCAACTGACGGTAGTCTATGCACATTTTGAGAGAACCATCTTTATTACGCACAAATAGAATAGGTACGCCCTATGGGGAGATGTTAGGTCTGATGAATCCCTTATCTAGAAGATCCTTTAACTATTCTTTTAACTCTTTGAGTTCAACTGGAGTCATTCTGTATGGCGGAATAGATATGGGTTGAGTACCTGGAAGAAGGCCTATTCCGAAGTCAATTTTCCTTTCGGGAGAAACTCCGGGAAGATCTCCAAGAAATACATCTGAGAATTCATTTACTACTGGAACTGATTCAAGAATTAAAGTTTCTGAGTTAGAGTCTTTGACTCACACAATATAGTAAATACACCCCTTCGATATCATCTGTCTTGCTCTAAGGTAAGAAATCAACTAACCCTTAAGAGTTGTGGTAATACCTCTCTATTCAAGGACTGGTTCATTTAGGAACTAAAAATGAACTATTCTGTTTCTATAATCAACTGAGGCATAGTATGAGTGGAGCTAATCCATGCCAAAAATGATGTCAAAATCCATCATCTCTAACCCCACGAGATCAAATGAGGTGACTTTCTGAGATATTGTGACCAGACATTTCCTGTATACCTGTCTGACTACGATGGAAACACCTACTGGGTAGACCCTGAAAAGAGCTCTGCTAGATTTTCGGGATTGACACTAAAATTAACGGCTATATATGGAGGTACAAAAGAAAGAGAAGCTTTAGGGTCTAGTAAGGCATAAACATGTAAGTGAAAGACCCGCAACGTACCAGTAACTACGTCAGGAGAATTTTCCTGATCTTGGTGGGACTAAAGAGCATATAATCTATTTGGGTGCTAACCACTGGTAGCAGTGGAAGAGGCGCCCTGCTGAGTTGGGCGACCAGATGGAACTAACGACTGATTGGACTGGCCTTATTGGTGCACATCCCTACCTTTCTGAGCATCTACTCGACACACTCAAATCTGATGGCCTAGCTTGCCACACTCAAAGCATACATCATTACCCGCTCTGCACTCATCCTGATGGTGTCTGCCATATTTCTGACATAGAGTATTTGTATGAGCACTGCTAACACTGACCTGGGACTTAGAGCCTGGTGCTCTATCCTTATTGTCATTTCTGAATTTGGGTACGGGAGAGCTAGCTGAAGAGGGTGCTGGGGATAAAGACCTCTGAGTAAACTGAGGACGGTTACCACCCTCTGACTTTGGCTAACTGAAGTTAAAACTACCTGTCCTAGCCCTCTTGTTTTCTCTCTTCCTCTTCTTAATCTTTTGCTCCTCTATCTGTTGAGCATGGACCATCAGCCTAGACAAGTCTATCTCACTAATCAGCATTGCTGTCCTGCACTCCTTGACCATACTATCATACACGCCAGAAACAAACTTACTCATCTTAGACCTGTTATCAGCTACCATATGAGGAACATATCTAGATAACTGAGTAAACTTGAGGGAATACTCCCTCACACTCATGCTACCTTGCCTCAAGTTAATAAACTCTAACACCTTGTCCTCTATCAACTCTAATGGAAAGAATCTATCTAAGAGAGTTGTGGCAAACTCTTCTCATTCTACAGGCCCTACATCTACACCCCTATTAACCTTCCACTGCTGAAACCATGTATGGGCTACATTCTACAACTGATATACAACCAACTCAACACTCTGACTAAATGTCACCCCAATAGCATCCATGACTTTTTGAAACATATCTAAGAATTCCTGTGGATCCTCTTCAGACTTAGATCCCATAAAAGAAGGAGGATTCCTCCGGGTGAAATCCTAAATTCTGGTTATAGCAGTATTGGCCTCTGGGTTGGCCATTCATTCTATGCTGGTATGGAGTTCGCTAGAGTAGTAAACGCAGCTCTGAATTCTGCGTGAGAGACATGCTCGTTAAGAGGATCTGCCTGGATGGGATGAGGGACTGGCTGGTATTCTGTTCTTCTTCCATTCTTCTTGGGAGGCATATTCTATAAACGGAAGAAAGAAATGGATTAGACAGGGAGTTTAACTTGATCTTATGCTCACTTGCACGATATGAATACTGAAAGAAGGGAAAAATTTTCCTAAATGCCTTATAGCCTCTCATCCATAAGTGTGATGCGCTACACACCCATGCACAAGAATCTACTCGACTCGACCTTCAGACTTCCTAGGACACATTAAAACCATAGGCTCTGATACCAAGTTTGTAACACCCTGAGAGCATACCTTGGGTGTCATATGGTTTTTACAATCTTGAGAGACCATAAGCTAATCCATGAGCTAGTACCTATTGTGAGCACTAGATAACATGATCATAAATATGAAAGAATACTAACACGCTATAAGGTTTTAATAATAGAATTCAAAACTGAAATATGGATCTATAGAAATAACTGACTGAATTTGATAAACTACTGATAAACTTGATAACTAACTGTAATGTCTTAATAATGAATAACTGACTCTAATTTTTGATAAGCCTCTAAAACTGAATGACTGTGAGTAGATGGGACAGGACCCAATTAACTCCAACTAACTACTAAATTGAGATATGAAATAAAGTAAGTCTATCCTCAAAGTATGAGGACTCACCACTACTACTATTGAGGATCTGATAAGTTAATTATGAATCAAGAACTGAGTGTCAGAACCCATGATATAATACATCATAACACAAAAGAAAAGGTATGGGATCAGTACTTTGAATGTACTGGAATGCTAAATGAGGTAGGCTGATATGCCTGATTTCATGAATAGAAAAAATAATTAACTAAATATGTATGTAAAGCATGGAGTACTAAATAAAGAGCATGAAATCTGTAGATACTAGGAATACGTAGAAATCTGTAAAATACTGAGTATGCTTGAAAATTAGTAAATACTGAAGATATGTGAAAATCTATAGATACTGAGGATGCATAACCAAGCATATAACATGAACTGAGTAAAATCTGTAAACTAAAATACTAAAATTATTGAAATCTATATGCTTTGGTCAAACAACACTAAGACTGAATAACTGAACTAGGACTGTATTTGAGACTGTGGGAGGTATCATCTAACTAACATTCCCCAATTTGAGCTAATCAAGGTCCAACCTGTAACCTCAGTTGGAGGGGTGTTAATACCTTGCCATGGGTACTAACACTGGCTGTTTGGATCCACTAAACTTATATAATTTCCAAAGGACTAAGGGTATCAATCCTAAACTGACAGGTGACCCCTGCGAGATAGTGAAGCCTAATCTAATGGGTGACTTCGCATATCCTACACTGGATACATCATTCTGGAGTATAGGGATTGCTACTGATAACTCTACCTATCTGATGAGGAAGCCACCATCCCTACACTTTCTTGGTGCTAAATCCTACTCCCAACTGAAAGACACTGAAATACTAGACTGTTCTGAGTTTAACTGACTGATATTTGACTATTTTTATAATGCTCATAGTATGTTCTGAAGACTATTCTATAATGTACTAATACTAGACTACATAAACAGCTATGGTTTTCGTGTATTCAATACCTCCAGGACTCAAAACAATAACCGTAAAACAGCATTGAAGCTAAAGGGACACAGCATGCAGGCTTTCATAAAACATTTACTCTTGTAGGCATTTTATCAAACACTTGTAGTTCGTAGCTTAGTAAAATCATGGGAATACTATGTAACTTGTATAAATAACATGAATTTAACATGAAAAGCCCTAAGTCATGGTTTAATTCAATAAATGATAACATTAAAACATGGAGAATCGAAAAACTATAATAATTTCATTGAAACATGGTATGAAATCATAGTTCATGGAGATTTATGGGTGAATTCTTAATTTAAAACATAATAACTTAGAAAGATTATAACTTGGTAATTAAAATGGGATACTTGGACTCCATAGGTGGAACGGACCCATGGATGAACATTTAACATACCTTAACTGATGAATTTCTTGAAGTTCTTGGTGAATTCTTGAGGGTTGGCCTTGAATTTGAGAGCTAGAGTTTGTATTTTAGAGAGAAAGCTCTTGAATTTTGGGAGAAAATTGAGTGAATAATGAACTTATAATATTTTTAGGGCTTAAATATCACACCTGGGTGGATTAAAATAATAGAAAATAATTGTTTTAACCCTGGGAGACATTTTAATTTTCATCAAATTTTTTTGAAAAACACCAATGGTGCAACGTGGGGTTATCGTATCGTGTCACTGGAATTGGACAACTGGGAAAATGCACAGTGGTGCGACGCGGTGAAATCGCGTTGCCACCTTGTCTGCGACCTGGAATCTTACTGCGACGCTGTGGTATCATGTGGGATCACTGGAAATTGAAAATTCTGAACTGAGCCTATGGTGCGATGTTCCAACATCGTAGAGGCCCACTAGTTTTTGACAATTTTCATTTAGACTGGCTCCGCGACGTGCTAAGGGTCAAAATGATATTGTTTAACGACTGAAACTTAAAATTGCCATAACTTCTTACCCAGTTATTAGATTTGGGTGAATTTTATATCGTTGGAAAGCTAGTTCAGTTTCCTACGCAATGGAAGGCTCTAAAATGAAAAATAATGAGTGATTCAAAAATTTTATACACTAATACTCATGTATTGGGACTTAAATTATGCTAGGGAAATATGGGGTATTACAGGTACTCGAGACATATCTTCTTTTACTTTTTCAATTTTTGGATGCATTTCAAGGCTTAAAGTTTCACCTCTTGCTATAGGAGTATCCATGGATTTTCAACTATTCATTCGAAAATATTTCAATAGATTCATTATGTATGTTTCTTAAGATAGACTCAAAATTTTCTTGGAACAGTCTCTTCGTATTTTAACACCCAATATATAGTCTGTTTTACCTATATCTTTCACATCAAATGACTTTGAAAGACATGACTTAACAATTTTTACATACTCCAAATTATTTCCAGCTAATAAAATATCATCCACAAAAAGTGAAAGAATCACCAATATTTCATTGGACTTTATCACATAGATGCAATGGTCTTCATCAATCATGGTGAAATCAAATGAAATCACTTTCTTATGAAATCTCAGGCCACTGCCTTGAAGACTGCTTAAGGCCATATATTAATTTATTTAATTTACAAACCTTCTTTTCTTGGCTTTTAACAGCAAAACCTACAGGTTGTTCTATATAGATTTCCTCATTTATTTCTTCATTAAGAAAAGAAGTCTTCGCATCCATTTGGTGTAATTCTAAATCTAAACGTGCAACTATAGCCAAAAGCAAGCGAATTGGGGTAAATTTTACAACTGGTGAAAAAGTTTCCTCATAATCTATTCCAGCTTCTTGAGTAAAACCTTTTTCCACCTATCGTGATTTATTCTTTTTTATTGATCCATCTGATTTACATTTAACTTTGAGAATCCATTTGTTCCCAATAGCTTAACGTCCATAAGGAAGGTCTACTATATCCCAGATTTTATTGGTTTTCATGAACTCTAATTCTTTTTTCATCGCTTTTATCCATTCATCTTTTTCAGGACTTGATAAAGCCTCAGTCATAGAATTAGGTTCATCCAATTCTATGGGAGATACCAAAAAAACATAATCCTCAATCTCATAAGATCTTTTAGGTACACCTTTTCTGGTACTCTTACATAATTGAAGTTCATATTCCTCAATAGGATTGTGGGGTTCATAACTCCCACTTGGACCAAGAATTATTTCTTAATCTATTTAATTATCAAGTATATCCATGATATTATTTGATCATCTAAATTCAACATTTTGTAAAGAGGCTCAGTTTCCTTTATTTCACCTTTTTTGGAAAAATCATTTTCCAGGAATGTAACATCTCATGATTCAATCTCATTAGTACTTCCATCTTCTAATTAACCAATGAACACATACCCTTTGGAGTTTTCTGAGTATCTTATAAAGATATATTTCTTTCCTTTTGGACTTAGTTTTTGAAACTTATCAAAACGGCCTTTAATATATGCAGCACAACCCCAAAGTCATAGATCATTAAAGTTTGGTTTATTACCAGTTCATAGTTCATAAAGAGTAGAAGATACTAATTTAGAAGGCAATTTGTTCAATATGTAAGTTGCAGTTAATAATGCATCTCCCCAGAAAGAGATTGGTAAATTTTCCCATGCCATTATCGACCTTGTCATATACAATAATGTTATATTCCTTCTTTCGGCTACACCATTTTGTTGAGGTGTATAAGGAATAGTTAATTGTCTGATAAGGCCTTTTTCAATACATAGTTCTTCAAACTATTTTGACAAATATTCACGACATCTATCTATTCTTAATGTCTTTATACTTTTATCTAATTATTTCTCAACTTCATTCATATATCTTTTGAAGAATTCAAGTGCTTCGGATTTATGAGATATCAAATAGACATGACCAAAATGCGTGAAATCGTCAATAAATGTAATGAAATATAAAGCACCAGTCCTTACCCTCACATTTATTGGACCACAGATATCAGAATGGGTTAAATGCAATAGGAATTCGGCTCTTTTAGCCTGCCGAAATGATTTACGAGTAATCTTTCAGGCAAGATAATCTTGAATAGTTGGCATCTTAATTTTAGAGAAAGAACCTAGATGTCTTTACTTTGCCAATATATTCATTTGATCTTGCCCTATGTGATCCAATCTAGCATTCCATATAAGTATATAAATATCATTATTACTTGAATAACATGACATTACACAACGGTCAACATAATAGTTATAAGTTGAAGGATTACTATCTAAAATAATAAAGCAATCATAACGATGTCCAAAACCATAAAAACATTATCTAGAGTAATTCTTACACAATTACGACTAAAAATAAATGAAAACCAACATCTAAAAGAACAGACACAGACACTATATTTTGTCAAATTTTGGAGCATATAGGACGTCATGCAACATTAAAGACCGACCTCCATGCAAATCTACTTTGAAAGTGACAATCCCTTTGAATTCAAGTCTTGCATTATTTCCTACATAGATCCACCTTGATCCAGGTGAAACTCGATAGAACTCCACAGACGTTTCTCGATCTCGACTCACATGGTCGGTGGCTCCTGAGTCTACAATCCACATAGGATAAGATTCAATTAATAAAGTAGTGTTAGAAACATATGTAGAACTTAGAGTTACATTTAGAAATTCTACCTTTTTATGGTTAGTACATTCACGAGCAAAATACCCAGAACTTGGCAATTGTAGCACTTCATCTTGCTCTTGTCTTTCTTCTTGAAAAATCTTTTTCCTTTATTGGAATTTGGCTTGTTCTTTTTCTCGGAGGGTCCTTCTTCGGTATCTTTACCCTTCTTGTTCTTCTTAACTTCTTCTTACGTTTGAATCCTGAAGAGTTCTTACCACTTGATTCTACCATAAAAGGCATTAAAAGTAGCTTTAGCCACACCTAGCCGCTCATCTTCAAGCTCAACATAACGAACAACATCAAAAGAAGTTTTAATGTTGTCATTGTAGGTTAAGTTGACCTTCAAGTATTCCTAACTATTGATAAGTGATCGGATCACTGCTTGAACCTGCTGCTCATCCGAAAGAACGTGACCAATACTTTTAAGTTGAGCTGTCATATTATACATCACCCTAAGGTGTTGTTTGATATTATGATCATGATGCTTCTTGTAAGTGTCAAAGTTGATAGTTAGATATCTGAGGCGGGTGATAGAAATACCCCTATATGTTCCTCACAAGTGTGCCCAGATGGCATTGGTAGTAGAAAATTCGTCACACTCATGTATGAGGTCATCAATCACAGAACTTACAATAATTTCACGTGCAATGAATCAGTCTTTTTCCAAGCCATATAAGCTTTAAGGTATCTTCTGTGTTGTGCAGTATTTCCCTCTTCTGGTAGACTTAAGATATCGTTAATACCTTTAAGAGCATTTTTCTCTTCCATTACATACCATATTTTACGAATCCAAATGTCGTAATTGTCTCCATTTAGTTTTTATTCTTTGTTCAAGTCAACAATTATGCTTTTTGATGCCATGTCTATTATTAAGAGATAATTATGCCAATGTTTTATCAATTATAGATTCAAATTACACATTTAAGCAAATCATTTCATATAAAGGTTTCATGTTTAGTGTCGAATAGAAAGGACACTTAAGAATCCAATTATCATATACGAATAAAACACTTGACCTGCAATGCCCTGAGAGTACACCTTGGGTTCCACACGGTGCCTACAACCTCGAAGCACCGTAAGCTAACCCATGCTGGTACCTGCCGTGAGCACTTAATAAAATAATAGAGAATCTTGTATGGGTTTTAACTGAAAACATCATAAGGTTTTAAATATGAGGACAATACTAAACCGAAATACTGAAAATGCCTGTCTGAAAATACTACTATAAGACTATAAATAATAACTGATAACTGAATAACTAACTGAAAGTGTCCAAAATCCTCTAACTGACTGACTTTGGAGTTGATGGGACAAGTCTCCAACTAACTTCGACTAACTATTGAACTAAACTGAAATAAACATAGATGGTCCTTGGAACGTGAGGAATCACCACTGCTCCTATTGCTGATGCGCTGGGAGGTCTAGGTGCGGTCAGGAACCTCAGCGTCTGAACCTATAATATGAGACATCATAGCATAAGAAAACAAGTATGTAGTCAGTATTTTATATGTATTGGTATACTGAATAAGGTTAGGCTAATATGCAAGGTTTTATGTGCATGCGTAGTAACTGACGGTATGTATAGGATGAAGTACTGAGTATAATGCATGAAATCTATAAAGACTGAGAATGCATGACCAAGCATGAAATATGTTTGGAATATAGTCTTAAAATTGAATTATTGAGTACTGCTAAATGAGTAACTGATATTTTTATGCTATGCTCAAGCAAAACTAAAATGAATTATTGAGCTGAATACTGGACTGAGACTGTAGGATCTAGATTAACCAACATGCCCTAATATGTTATCATGGTCAAACCTATAACCCCAGTTGGAAGGGTCTCAGTATCATTCCATAGGTACTAACACTGGCTATGTGGATCCACTAATCTAAAGTCCTGAAGGACGAGGGTGTCATGCCTAACTTATGAGGGACCCCTCAAAATCTACGGTGGCGCAATAGGTCTAGAACCTAGGTACTGCTACTAGTGACTCATGCCTAACTGATGGGGGATACACCATCCCTACGCTCACTCGGTGCTAAGTGTTACTCCCAACTAAATGGCACTGATTATTAGACTGAACTGAGTTTAACTAAGTGTAATAAATAGTTGAACTGATAAAATGCTCATAACTATCTTAAAACCATTCTGTAGATACTGAAAACTAGGTAAGTAACTAAATTTCAGGTATTCAAACCCCCAGGACTCGATATAAATAATAGCATTTATTCAAAACTCATTCTTGTAGGCATTTCATCAAACACTTGCAATGCAAGGTTTAAGTTGAGCATGACATTAGTTTTAACACTTGTAGTAATAGCATTATTTCAATAATAAAATCACCAATTAAGTATTAAATCAACGAACAACACTATTCAAACATGTGGGGTTTAATAACAACAACACTTACTTGTAAACATGGCATAGAATCGAAATTCATGGGAACTCATGGTTAAAAATCATGATAATTATGTAAAAATCATAACTTTGAATTTAAAATTGGGTTCTTGGACTCCATGGGAGAAAAGGACTCATGGATCAACATCCAACATACCTTAAGGCTTTGATCTTAAAACAGAATTGACTTTTATTGAACGTTCTTGGATTGGGAATTATAATTTCTTGGTTTTCTTGAAGAAGAGCTTGAATTTTGTTCTTGGGAGATGATCTTAAGAGGAAACCCTATTTTCTTGTTCTTGATAGTGGAGAGGGTGAAGAGTAGTTTTAAAACTTGTTTATGATGGCTAAGTATGTGTTTTTGATGATTTAAGTCGTAGGAGGTGAGGTAAAAGATCAAAATACCCCTCCAAATCCAATGGGAATTGCTGAATTTTAAGGGTGACGATCTTGGTTGATAAGTCATCAACCAAGTGATGGCCTATCACAACAAGTCGTCACTTAGAAGCTGATTTTATGAGTTGCTGGTCTTGGGATGATAGGTCATCACTTACGTGATGGCCTATCAACTCAGTTAGTCACTTGGAAACTGATTTTATGAGTTGTTGGTTTTGGGTGATGACTTTGGCTAATAGGTCATCACTTAGGTGATGGCCTATCAACTCAGGTTATCACATGGAAACTGAAAATAATATCTCACTAGTTTTGGGTGACGACTTGGCTGATAGGTCATCACTTAGGTGATGGCCAATCAGCTCAGGTCGTCACTTTGTTGACAGACAAACATGCTGAAATAAAATAAGTATAAATTTTTGCTCTAATATTGGATTAAGGTGAAATAAAATGTGTTGGAAACAAGATTCAAATACCTTTCATTTGATATATAGTATCATCTGTAATTCATTATGTACAAGGAGTAATTTTATCTAAAGTTGACCTTAACTGAAATGTTCACTAAAACTTAATCGATAGGAGCGTTCTCAACTCGTCTTTGAGTTAGGAGATTTTTATGACCCCGACTAATTTAAAAGGATGTTTTAACACTATAGAACTGACAATCCCACATATATAGACATAGAATGATTGATTTTCAATTTGTATATCTAATAACAATGGTATGAATCCTAGTCCGAAAATGAGGGTTGTTACATTATCTCCCCTTGGGAATATTCATCCCCGAATGAGGCTGGTTAAGCTGAGAAAACTGAGGAATTGAGGTTACATTCTGAATATACATGCTGAAAAAATGATTACATAACTTAGTCTAAAACATGACACATGCCTGAACTGGTTCGTGAATGCATGAATGGCGTGAAGACAATATAGCTGGAACTGAGAATGGAAAAGAAAGTTGTTACCTTAAACTGAGTCTAAGTTTGCGGAGAAAAGATGAGGGTACTTGGTTCGCATATCAGCTTCTACTTCTCAAGTGGCTCCCTCAATGGACTGGTTTCACTAAAGAACTTTGACCAAGGGAACTTCTTTGTTCCTTAGTATAAGAATCTGGCAATCAAGGATCTCGACTGGCACTTCTTTGTAAGAAAGGTTGTTCTGAACATCTACATTTGTAAAGGGACAACTACAGTTGGGTCACTAATACACTTCTTCAACAAAGAGATATGGAATACTGGGTGCACTGATGTTAAGTTTGCAGGCAACTCAAGCTCATAATCCACCTTTCCAAAATGGCTCATAATTCTATTAGCGCCAATATATCGGGGACTGAGCTTCCCCTTATTACCAAACCTCTTTACCCCTTCATGGGAGAGATCTTTAGATATACAAAATCACCAATCTAAAACTTAAGATCCTTTCTCCTCACATTTGTATATGATTTTTGTTGCCTTTGGGCTGCCCTAGGCCTCTCTCGGATCAATTGAACTTTCTCTAAAGCATCAAATACCGAATTATGCCCTTCCAAAGTTGTCTCACCTACCTTAAACCAACCAATTAGAGATCTACATCTCCTCCTATATAGAACCTCAAACAGAGCCATCTGAATACTGGAATGATAGATGTTATTATATGCAAACTCAATTAAAGGGTAGTAATTCCCAACTACCCTTAAAATCAACTACACACGCTCTCAACATATCCTCAAAGGTCTAAATGGACCTCTCTGCCTGACCATCTGTCTGAGGTTGAAAGGTTGTACTGAGATGAACTTGGGTACCAAGACCATTCTAAAAAGCTTTCCAAAAGTGAGAGGCAAACTTAGTACCTCTATTTGAGATGATAGATAGCGAAACACCGTGCAAACTAAACAACTCCCTAATATAGAGATTGGCATAGTCCTCGGCTGAATAAGAAGTATGGGCTGGTAAAGAATGGGTTGATTTGGTCATTCTGTCCACAATGACCCAAACTGAATCATGCCGATGATGAGTACGAGATAGACCTGTCACAAAATCCATGTTCACTTCCTCACACTTCCAAGTGGGAATACTAAACTCCTACATAGACCCACTAGGATTTTGATGTTCAATCTTAAGTTGTTGACAAATGGAGCACTTTGCCATAAACTCTGCAATATCCCTCTTCATACTACTCCACCAATAGATTTCCCATAGATCGCGGTACACTTTAATGGCTCCTGGATGAATAGAGTAATTGCACCATGCGCTTCTACAAAGAATTTTCTATCTCAAACCATCTCCACACGGCATACACAGTCTACCCTGGCAATGTAACACACCCCAAGCCAACTCTAGAAGCTTCACAATATACGATTAAACCCTCTGAACCATCAAGCAAATTCAAAATTAGGGTTGTGGTAAGTCGAGTCTTCAACTCCTAAAAACTCTTCTCATAAGAATCTGACGACTAAAACTTGACTTTCTTCTAAGTCAATCTGGAAATGGGGATACAATAGACGAAAATCCTTCAACAAACCATCTGTAATAGCTATCCAAACCCAAGAAACTCCTGATATCTGATGGAGAAATAGGTCTGGGCCAGTTTCTCACTGCCTTAGTCTTGTGATGGTCAACTCTAATGCCATCATCGAAAATGATATGGCCAAGAAAAGCTACTGATCTTAGCCAGAATTCACACTTACTGAATTTTCCAAACAAATGATGGGATTTAAGAGTTTGCAACACTATTTTGAGATGGTCTGCATGATCATTTTCATTAAGAGAATAGACAAGGATGTCATTTATGAAGACTATGATGAATATGTCCAAGTACTGCTTGAACACTCTGTTCATCAAGTCCATGAAAGCTGCTGGAGCATTTGTAAGACCAAAATACATGACGAGAAATTTGAAGTAACCATACCAAGTTTTGAAAGCTATTTTTGGGATGTCACATTCTCTGACTCTGAGTTGATGATAGACGGATCTGAGGTCTATCTTGGAGAAATAACTGGCACCTTAAAGTTGGTTGAACAAGTCATCAATTCTGGGAAGTGGGTACTTATTCTTGATTGTGACTTTTTTCAGCTGATGGTAATCCATGGACATTCTAAGAGAACCATCTTTCTTTTGCATGAAAAAGACTGGAGTGCCCTATGGGGAAACACTGGGCCTAATGAATCCCTTATCCAAGAGATCTTTCAACTGTTCTTTTAGTTCTTTGAGTTCATCTGGAGCCATTCTGTATGGTAGAATAGATATGGGCTGAGTATCTAGGAGAAGGTCTATCCCAAAGTCGATTTCCCTTTCGGGAGAGATTTCGGGAAGGTCTTCAGGGAACACATCTGGAAATTCCCTTACTATTGAAACTAACTCAAGATTAGGAGTATTTGATTTAGAGTCTTTGACTAGAACAAGATGATAAATACACCACTTGGATATTATTTTTCTCTCTCTAAGGGACGAAATAAGCTGACCCCTAAATGCTGTAGTACTACCCCTCTATTCAAGGATTGGTTTATTTGGAAACTGAAAATGGACAACTCGATTTCTATAATCAACTGAAGCATAGCATGAATGGAGCCAATCTATGCCAAGAATGATGTCAAAAACTATCATCTCTAACTCTACAAGGCCTACTGAAGTAACTTTCTGAGACACTATAACCGGGCAGTGCTTGTATACCCGCCGGGCTATGATAGACTTACCCACTAGAGTAGACACTGAGAAAGGCTCTACTAAGATTTAACGATTGACTCCGAAGTTGTTGGCTATATAAGGGGTTACAAAAGAAAGAGAAGCTTCAGCATCCAATAAAGTATATACATATAAATGAAAGACCTGTAACGTACCAGTGACCACATCAAGAGAACTTTCCTAATCCTATCAGGACTGAAGTGCATAAAGTCTGTTTGGGCACTGCCCACTGATGGAACTCGAAGTAGAGCCCTGATAAGTTGGGCAACCTACAGATGCTGCTGGAGAGTTAGCATGAACCTATTGACGATCATTCCTACCTTTCCACATACCTATTGAACATTTCTTTAGCATGTGGCCTGGCTTTCCACATCCAAAACACACATCACTTCCAGCCCTGCACACACCTTGATGATTTTTTCCATACTTCTGGTAGAGAGGATTAGTGTAGGCACTACTTACGCTGCCCTAGGACTTAGATCCTGGTGCCCTATCCCGATTATCATTTCTAAACTTTGGCACAGGTGCAATAGCTGAGGATAGAGCTGAAACTAAAGTTTTTTTATGAAACTGAGGACGATTACCACCTTCTGATCTCGGCTGGGCAAAATTAAAGCTACCTATTCTAGCCCTCTTGTTCTCCCTCTCTCTCCTTAGCCTTCTCCTTTTTATTCTATTGGGCATATGCAATTAACCTAGACAAGTCCATATATTTTATCAACATTGAAGTCCTACACTCCTTGACCATACTATCAGATACACTAGACATGAACTTGCTCATCCTAGACCTATTATCAGCCACTACATGAGGAGCATATCTGGCTAGCTGAGTAAAATTAAGGGAATACTCTTTCACACTCATGTTTCCCTTCTTCAAATTAATAAACTCTAACACCTTAGCTTATCTCAGCTTTAAAGGGAAGAATCTATCAAAGAAAGCTGCAGCAAACTCCTCTTACTCTACAGGCCCTGCATCCCCGCCTCTATCCCCTATCTACTATTTAAACCAGGTGTGAGCAACATCTAGCAATTGGTAAGCAGCAATTCAACACTCTTACTAGAATTCACTACCATAATGTCCGTTACCTTCTAAACCATGTCGAGGAATTACTAAGGATCCTCTTCAAACTTGAATCCTAAAAATAAGGAGGGTTCATTCAGATGAAGTCCTGAATCCTTGCTGCGGTAGTATTGGCCACTTGGTTGGCAGGAATAGTAGCTGCTCGAGTGTTATGAGATGCTACAGAGTGAGCTAGATTAGTGAATGCAGCTCTAAACTCGGCTTGCAAAATATGCTCATTCAGGGGATCTTCCTAAACGGGCGGAGGTTCTGGCTGATTTCTGTTTCTTCTTTTGTTAGTCTTTCTAAGAGGCATGGTCTATAAATAAGAGAAAGATTAAACTAGATAGGGAATTTAACTTGATCTTATGCTCATTTGCATGACATGAATACTGAAAAAAGGGATACTTTTCCTAAATGTCTTGTAGCTTCTTGTCCATAAGTATGGCGCACTTCACACCCATGTACAAAACTCTACTTGTTGTGGCTTTCAGATTCCCTAGGATACTTTAAAACCTTAGGCTATGATACCAAATTTATAACTCCCTAAGAGTACACCCTGGGAACCACACGGTGGCTACAGCCCCGAAGGACCGCAAGCTAACCCATGCTGATACCTGCTATGAGAACTGAATAAAATAACAGAGAAGCATGTGCATGTAATGACCCAAGACTACCCCCTAGTCGTTACACGGTGCTTACGATCCCGAGAGACCACAAGCCAACCCATGAGCTGGTACCTATTGTGAGCACTAAATAATATAATCACGAATACATAAGAATAACTTAATTGCCATAAGGTTTTAATAATGAAATAACTACTGAGTTACGAATTTCATAAAAATACGGAAATCTGAATAGTTTGAATAGCTAATTGTAGTGTCTAAAAAGCCTCTAAACTGGATACTGTGAGTTGATAGGACAAGCCCCAACTAACTCTACTAACTACTGAGATAAAGACATGAAGTAGTATAATTTGTCCTCAGATGATAAAGACTCACCACTATTGTTGTACTGCTGATGATCTGAGGGACTAAGTGTGATCGGGGAACTGAGCATCAGTACCTATGATATGATACATCATAGTGCAAAAGAAAGGTATGTGATTAGTACTTTGAATGTACTGGTATACTAAATAAGGTAGGCTGGTATGCATGGTCTCATGAATAGGAATGATAATAATTAATTGGACAAACATGTAAAGCATGGAGTACTGTATAAAGAGCATAGAGTACTGAATAAAGAGCATAGAATTTGTAGATACTAAAAATGCAGGAAAATCTATAAATACTGTGGATGCATGACCAAGAATATAATATGAACTGAGTAAAATCTGTAAACTGATATAACTAAAATCTGTATTCTTTGGTCAAACAATACTAAGACTGAATAACTGATTTGGGACTGGAACTGAGACTATATCTGAGACTATGGTAGGTATTATCTAACCGACATTTCCCAATTTGAGCTAATCGGGGTTCAACCTATAACCCCAGTTGGAAGGGTGTTAATACCGTACCACGGGTACTAGCGATGGCTAGGTGGATCCACTAAATTGATATAATTTCCAAAAGACTAAGGGTGTCAAGCCTGAACCGGCAGGTGACCCCTACGAGATAGTCAAGCCTAATATGACTGGTGATTACTCATATCCTATGTTGGATACATAGTTCTGGAGTTTAGGGACTGCTACTAATGACTCTACCTAACTGATGGGGAAGCCGCCATCCCTACACTCGCTCGATGCTAAATCCTACTCCTAATTGAAAGACACTGAGATACTAGACTGTTCTGAGTTGAATAACTGATATCTGACAATTCTGATAATGCTTATAATATAATTTGAAGACTATTCTGTAATGTACTGAGACGAGACTAAATAAACAGCTATGGTTTTCAGGTATTCAATACCCCCAGGACTCAAAACAATAATACTGGAAAGACACTAAAGCTTGAAGGACAAAACATGAAGGCTCTTGTTAAATAAATCACTCTTGTAGGCATTTTATCAAACACTTGTACTTCATAGTTTAGGCAATTCATGGGAATAGTATAGAACTTGAAATAATAGCATGACTTCAACATTTATAACACTAAATCATGATCTAATTTGAAGAATGACAACATTAAAACATGGGGGATTTGATAACAATGATAATTCCATTAAAGTATGGTATAAAATCAATATTCATGGAAGTTCATGGAGATTCATAGTTTTAAATCACAATTTAAAATCATAAATCTTGAAAAGATGATAGATTTGTAATTAAAACGGATACTTGACTCCATGGATGAAAGGAATCCATTGATGAACATCTAACATACCGGGGATGATGAATTTGGAAGGATTGAAGGAGAGTTCTTGAGATTTGACCTTGATTCTTGAGGGCTAGGATTTCTTATTCTTAAAAGAGGGGATTTATAATTTGAGGAAAAGTGAATAATGATGAGTATTTAGGTCAATTAGAGGTTAAATTTTGTGTTTAGGGCGAGTTTAGGACTTAGAAAAAGACCCAAATACACTTAAACAAATTTAAAAACACAAGTTGGACACTAAAATCCCAATTTTTGGCCTTGGCGCGATGTGCCACTATCTTGCCAAGCCACTAGAAAAGGGACAACTGGGACCTGGATAAACACTGTGATGCGCCACCATTGCGGTAAGCCTGTGGATGCCATTTTGGCCATCTCCGTGATGCACCATGATGGCGGAGGCCCACTGGAAATTGAAAAATGGTAAATTGGTCTGCTCCACGATGCGCCATTATCACGGAGTCACACTGGAAATCAACAAATGTCAAATTGATGGCGTAACGCATCAAGATCGTGGACCCTTAATGGATTTTGACAAATGGGAGATTGGCCTGCTCCACAATGCACTAGATGTTAAAAAGATGGGGGTTTGTGAATGAAACTTAAAATCGCCATAACTTCTTACTCGGTTATTGAATTTGGGCAAATTTTAAATCGTTAGAAAGCTAATTGAATTTACTACGCAGTGGAAGGCTCTAAACTGAAAAATAATGAGTGTTTCAAAAATTTCATATACAAATACTCATGCACTGGGACTTAGATTATGCTAGGTAAATATAGGGTATTACAATATCTCCCCCTTCGGATTATTCGTCCCAGAATGAAACTAGTTAAGCTAAGGGAACTGATGGACTAAGCTTACACATTGAATATGTATGTCTAATGCATGGAATGCATGACTGATGGATGGAATGCACGACTAAATTGATTCATGAATGCACGACTGACATGAACATAATATGTACTGAAACTAAGCATGATAGAGAAAAATCTTAAGAAGATTTGGTACCTTATACTAAATTTGGATTCAAGAAGAAGAGATAGGGGTACTGGGTCTGCATATCTGCCTCTGATTCCCAAGTGGATCCCTCAATGTACTGATTTCGTCAAAGAACTTTGACCAATGGAACTTCTTTGTTCCTTAGTCTTCTAACTTAATGATCAAGAATTTCGACTGGAACTTCCTCAAAGGAAAAACTATTCTGAATATCTACACTTTCTAAGGGAACAACTACAGCTAGATCACCAATACACCTATTCAAGAATGAGGTATGGAACACATGGTGTACTGAGGCTAAATTTGAAGGCAAATCAATCTCATAAGCTACCTTTCTGAAATGACTGAGGATTTTGAAGGGACCGACATTTTGGGGACTAAGTTTCCCTTTCCTACCGAATCTCCTTACTCCGTTCATGGGAGATATTTTCAAGAACAAAGGTCACCGACCTCAAAATCAAGATCCTTTCTCCTCACATATGCATATAATTTTTGTTGGCTCTGGGCAGCCCTAGACCTTTCTCTGATCAACTGAACTTTGTCTAAAGCATCAAACACCAAGTCAGTACCTACTACTACGGCCTCACCTACTTAAAACCAACCAATTGGAGATCTACATCTCCTACCATAGAGACCCTCAAATAGAGCCATACAGATACTATGATGATAGCTGTAATTGTATGAGAATTCAATCAAAGGCAAATGGTCATCCTAACTACCCTTGAAATAAACAACACATGCTCTCAGCATATACTCAAGAGTCAGAATGGTCCGTTTTGCTTGACCATCTATTTGAGGGTGAAAGGCAGTACTGAAGTAGACTTGGGTACCAAGACCCTTGTGGAACACTTTCCAAAAGTGAGAAGTAAACCGAGTACCTCTATCTGAGATGATAGATAAGGGAACACGGTGCAACCTAACCAACTCTCTGAGATAGAGATTGGCGTAGTCCTCAGTTGAGTAAGAGGTATGGATAGGAAAGAAATAAGCCGATTTGGTCATTCTTTCTACGATAACCCAAATAGAGTTATGCTAACGACAGGTATGAGGCAAACCTATCACAAAGTCCATGTTCACTTTTTTCTATTTGCACATAGGACTACTGAACTCCTACATGGACCCACTAGGCTTCGGTGCTCAATCTTAACTTGCTGGCATGTAGAGCACTTACTCTGCAATATCTCTCTTCATCCTACTCCTCTAATAGATCTCCCATAAATTACGGTACATCTTAGTGGCCCTAAGATGATAGAGTAACGTGCACCATGCGCTTCTGCAAAAATTCATTGCATCAACTCTTCTACACTAGTCATACACAATCTACCCTGACAATGCAAAACACCATCTCTCCCTTAGGAGAAAACCTTTACTTTTTTATCTTTGACTGATTCTTTCAACTTAACTAGACTGGTATTGCTATCCTAATTTTCCTTCACCTCAGAAACTAGAGATGACTCTGAGCAACTCTGCATCCATACACTACCTTCTGCTGGATCGAGTAAATGGACACCTAGTGAGGCAACCTGATGGACTTCCTGAGCAAACTTCTTCTTACCATCCTCAACATGAGCTACACTATCCATAGACATTCTACTGAGAGCATCAGCCATTACATTGGCCTTGCTCGAATGATACAGAACACTCATGTCATAATCGTTCAATAACTCTAACCATTTTCTCTGACGCAAATTCAAATGTTTTTGAGAGAAAACATACTGAAGGCTTTTGTGATCTGTTAACACATCTACATGTATCCCATATAAGTAATGCCTCCAAATTTTTAAGGCAAATACTACCACTGCTAGCTCAAGATCATGAGTCGGATAATTGTTCTCATGAGGCTTAAGTTGTCTAGAGGTGTAGGTAATGACCTTACCTCTATGCATAAGGACTCAACCTAAACCTACTCTGGATGCATTACAGTACACAACAAAACTATCTGAACCGTCTGGTAAAGTAAGAACTGGGGCTGAGGTTAGTCGAGTCTTCAACTCCTAAAAACTCTTCTCACATGAATCTAACCACTGAAACTTAACTTTATTCTAAGTCAATCTGGACAAGGAGGATGCAATAAAAGAAAACCCTTCAACAAACCAATGGTAATAGCCAGCTAAACCCAAGAAACTACTGATATCTGATGGAGAGATGGGTCTAGGCTACTTTCTCACCGCTTCGGTCTTTTGATGATCAACTCTAATGCCATCACCAGAAATAATATGGCCAAGGAAAGCTACTGATCTTAGCCAAAATTCATACTTACTAAATTTTGCGAACAACTGATGGGATTTAAGAGTTTACAACACTATTTTGAGATGGTCTGCATGATCATTTTCGCTACGCGAATAGACAATAATGCCATCAATGAAAACTATGATGAACATGTCTAAGTACTGCTTGAACACTCGGTTCGTCAAGTCCATGAAGACTGCTGGGGTATTGGTAAGACCAAAGGACATGACTAGAAATCTGAAGTGACTATACCGAGTTTGGAAAGATGTTTTCAGGATATCACATTCTTTGACTCTAAGCTAATGATATCCTAATCTGAGCACTATCTTGGAAAAGTAACTAGCACCTTGAAGTTGGTCGAACAAATCATCAATTCTAGGAAGTGGATATTTATTCTTGATTATGACCATGTTCAATTGACGGCAGTCTATGCACATTCTGAGAGAACCATCTTTTTTACACATGAATAGAACAGGTGCACCCCACGGGGAGATGTTGGGTCTGATGAATCCCTTATCTAAGAGATCCTTTAACTTTTCTTTTATTTCTTTGAGTTCGGCTAGAGCCATTCTATATGGCGAAAAATATTAGGCTGAGTATCTGGGAGAAGGTCTATTTCAAAGTAGATTTTTCTTTTGGGAGGAACTCTAGAAAGATCTTCAGGAAATACATCTGAGAATTCATTTACTACTGGAACTGACTCAAGAGTAGGAGTTTCTGAGTTAGAGTCTTTGACTCACACAAGATGGTAGACACACCCTTGGATATCTTCTTTCTGGCTCTAGGGTATGAAATCAAATGACCCCTAGGAGCTGTAGTACTACTCCTCCATTCAAGGATTGGTTTATTTGGGAACTGAAAATGGACTATTCTATTTTTACAATCAACTGAAGCATAGCATGAGTGAATTCAATCCATACCAAGAATGACATCAAAATCTATCAGCTATAACTACATGAGATCAACTGAGGTAACTTTCTGAAATATTGTGATCGAACAATTCCTGTATACCTGTCTGGCCACAATAAAAACATCTACTGGTGTAGATACTAAAAAGGGCTCTACTAAAGTTTTGGGACTAACTCCGAAATTGATAGTTATATTTGGAGTTACAAAAGAAAGAGAAGCTCTAGGGTCTAGTAAAGCATAAACATGTAAGTAAAAGACCTGGAACGTGCCAGTAACTATGTCAGGAGAATTTTCCTGATCTTGGCAGGACTGGAGAGCATATAATATGTTCGGACACTAACCACTGGTAGCAGCACCCTGCTGAGTTGAGTGGCCGAATGGAACTGACGACTGGTGGAACTGGCCCTGCTTGCGCACATACCTACCCTTCTGAGTAACTACCCGACACTCTCGAATTCGATGGCCTGGATTGCCACACCCGAAGCATGCATTATTACCCGCTCTACACTCTACCTGATGATATCTATCATATTTCTTACATATAGGATTTATATGAGCACTACTAACACTTACTTGGGACTTAGAGACTAGTGCCCTATCCCTATTGTTATTTTTGAATTTGGGTACTAGAGCACTGGCTAAAGAAGGTACTGGGACTGAAGACCTCTGATAAAACTGAGGATGGTTACCACCTTCTGACTTTGGCTGATTGAAATTAAAACTACCTGTTCTAGCTCTTTTGTTTCCTCTCTCCCTCTCTTTAATCTTCTTCTCTTCTATCTGTTGAGCATGGACCATCATCCTATACAAATCCATCTCACTAATCAACATTATGGACCTACACTCTTTGACCACACTATCAGACACGCCAGACACAAACTTACTCATCTTGAACCTACTGTCAGCCACCACATAAGGAGCATATCTAGCTAACTGAGTGAACTTGAGAGAATACTCCCTCACACTCATGTCGCCTTGCCTCAAATTAATAAATTCTATCACTTTAGCCTCTCTCAACTCTAATGGAAAGAATATGTCCAAGAAAGTCATGGCAAACTCTTCCTATTCTATAGGCCCTACATCAATACCTCTATTAACTTTTCACTGCTTAAACCTAGTATGGGCTATATCCTATAATTGATATGCATCCAAATCAGCACTCTGACTAGACGTCACCCCTATAGATCCTCATCAGACTTGGATCCCATAAAATAAGGAGGATTCATCCAAGTGAAATTTTGAATTCTAGTTGCAATAGTATTGGCCACTGTTTTAGCTAGAACAGTAGCTGGCCGTTTATTCTGTGCTCCTACGAAGTTTGCTAGAGTAGTGAACGCAGCCCTAAATTTTGCGTGAGAGACATACTCATCCAGATGATCTGCCTGGATGGGCTAAGAGGCTGGCTGAGTTCCTGTTCTCCTTTCGTTCTTCTTGGGAGGTATAATTTGTAAACGGAAGGAGGAAATGGATTAGACTGAGAGTTTAACTTGAGCTCATACTCAATCACACGACATGAATACTTGAAAAAAGGGAAACTTTTTCCTAAATGTCTTGTAGCCTCTCATCCATAAGTGTAGCGCGCTCTACACCCATGCACAAGACTCTACTCTATGAGGCTTTCAGACTTCCTAGGACACTTTGAAACCTTAGGCTCTGAAGCCAAGCTTGTAACAACCTGAGACTACCCCCTAGTCATTACACAGCACTTATGATCTTGAGGGGCCATAAGCTAACCCATGAACTGGTACCTTTTGTGAGCTCTGAATAATATAATCACGAATGTGAAAGAATAATTGAATTGCCATAAGGTTTTAATAATGAAATAACAACTAAGTTATGAATCTGATAAAAATACTAAAAGTTTAATAGCTAACTATAGTATCTGAAAAACCTCTAAAGTAGATCCTATGAGTTGATGGGACAGGACCCAACTAACTCTACTAACTACTAAGATAAAGACATGAAATAGTATAATCTGTCCTCAAATAATTAGGACTCACTACTTCTGCTATACTGCTGATGATCTGAGGGACTAAGTGCGATCCAGGAACTATGTGTTAGGACCTATGATATGATACATCATAGCTCAAAAAAAAGGTATGCGATCAGTACTTTGAATGTACTGGTCCGCTACATGAGGTAGGTTGTTATGCATGGTCTCATAAATAGGAATGATAATAATTAACTGGACATACATGTAAGGCATGGAGTACTGAATAAAGAGCATAGAGTACTGAATAAAGGGCATAGAATCTGTAGATACTAAAAATGCAGGAAAATCTGTAAATATTGTGGATGCATGACTAAGCATATAACATAAACTGATTAAAATCTATAAACTAATATACTGAGATAAGCGAATCTGTATGCTTTGGCCAAACAATACTAAGCTTGAATAACTGAGCTGAGACTGTAACTGAGACTATATCTGAGACTGTAGGAGGTATCATCAAACCGACATTCCCCAATTTAAGCAAATCAAGGTCCAACCTATAACCCAGGTTGGAAGGGTGTTAATATCATGCCACGGGCACTAACAATAGATATGTAGATACACTAAATCGATATAATATCCAAAGGACTAAGGGTGCCAAGCCTGAACTGAAGGGTGACCCTTGAGAGATAGTCAAGCCTAATCTGATGGTGACTACTCATATCCTACGCTAGCTATGTAGTACTGGAGTATAGGGACTGGTACTAAAAACTCTAACTAACTGATGGGGAAGTCTCCATCCCTACACTCGCTCAGTGCTAAATCCTACTCCTAACTGAAAGACACTGAGATACTAGACTGTTCTGAGTTGAATAACCAATATCTGACTATTCTGATAATGCTCATAATATAATCTGAAGACTATTATGTAATGTACTGAGATGATACTAAATAAACAACTATGGTTTTTGGGTATTCAATACCCCCAGAACTCAAAACAACAATACTGGAAAGACACTAAAGCTTGAAGGCCAAAACATGAAGGCTCTTATTAAATAAATCACTCTTGTAGGCATTTTATCAAACACTTGTACTTTATAGTTTAGTCAATTTGGAAAGATTGGTGGAGAGTTCTTGAGATTTGACCTTGATTCTTGAGAGCTAGGGTTTTTTGTTCTTGAAAGAGGGGATTTTTAATTTGTGATAAAGTGAATAATGATGAGTATTTATGTCAATTAGGGGTTAAATTTCATGTTTAGGGTGAGTTTAGGACTTAGAAAAAGACCCAAATTCCCTTAAATAAATTTAAAAACACAAGCTGGAAACTGAAATCCCATTTTTTGGGCTTAGCACGACGCGCCACTATCGTGCCAAGCCACTGGAAAAGGGACAATTGGGACCTGGATAAACGTCGTGATGCGCCACCATCGTGGTAAGCCTGTGGATCCCATTTTGGCCATCTCCACGACTCGCCATGATTGCGAAGGCCCACTGGAATTCACAAACGACAAATTGGCCTGCTCCGCGACATGCCATTATTGCAGAGTCACACTTGAAATTTACAAATGTCAAATTAACCTACGGCACAATGCGACAAGATCGCGGACCCTTATTGGATTTTGCCAAATGGGAGATTGGCCTGCTCCGCGATGCGCTAGAGGTTAAAAAGAAGGAGTTTTGCGACTGAAACTTAAAATCGCCATAACTTCTTACCCAGTTATAGGATTTGGACAAATTTTATATTGTTGGAAAGCTAATTGAATTTACTATACAAAGAAAAGCTCTAAACTAAAAAATAATGAGTATTTCAAAAATTTCATACGCTAATACTCATGCACTGAGACTTAGATTATGCTGGGGAAATAGGGGGTGTTACAGTGTGGGATTTAACTAAAAATCCCATAAGGTTTTTAATATGAGGACGATAATAAATCGAAATACTAAAAACAGCTATCTAAAAACAGTACTGTAAGATTGTTATAAAAATTGATAACTGAATAACTAACTAAAAGACTCTGAAAGCCTCTAACTGACTTTAGAGTTGATGGGACAGTCCCCAACTAGCTCTAACTGACTGCTGAACTAAATTGATATAAACATAGACGGTCCTCAGAACGTGAGGACTCACCACTGCTACTGTTGCTGATGCACTAGGAGGTCTAAGTGTGGTCGAGAACTTGAGCGTCTGAACATATGATATGAGAGATCATGGTTCAAGAAAAAAAGTATGCAATCAGTACTTTGAATGTAATGGTATGTTGTATGAGGTTAGGCTAATATACAACGTTTCATGTGCATGTATAGTAACTGACCGTATGTATAGCATGAAGTACTGAGTAAAATGCATGAAATTTGTATAGACTGAGAATGATGACCAAGCATAAAATATGTTCTGAATATAGTTTGAAAACTTAAATACTGAGTACTGGTAAATGAGTAACTGATATTTATATGCTATGGTCAAACAAAGCTAAAACTGAATTACTGAGCTGAATACTGGACTGAGGCTGTGGGAGCTAGCTATAACTGACATGCCTTAATATATTATCAGGGTCCAACCTATAACTCCAGTTGGAAGGGTGTCAGTACTATGCCACTGGTTTGAGGTGACGACTTAGCTGATAGGTCATCACTTAGGTGATGGCCTATCAACTTAGGTCATCACTTTGTTGACAGACAAACATGCTAAAGTAAAATGAGTATAACTTTTCTCTCCAATATCAGATTAAGGTGAAACAAAATGCATTGGAAAGAAGATTCAAAGACCTTTCATTTGATATAGAGTAGCATATATAATTCATTATGTACAAGGAGTAATGGTTATCTAAAGTTGACCCAAGCTGAAATGTTCACTAAAACTTAATCGATAGGAGCGTTCTCAACTTATCTTTGAGTTAGGAGATTTTTATGACCTCAACTGATATACAAGGACATTTTAAAACTATAGCACTGATCATCACACATATATACATAGAATCTATAACAACCTGGGACTAACCCTAATCGTCACACGGTGCTTACAGTCCTGAGGGACCACAAGCTAACCCATAAGTTGGAACCTGTTGTGAGCACGAATAATAGTATCATAATTGTGGAAAACATCTGATATTTCTAAAAGGTTTTATCACTGAATCAATACTAAAATATGAATCTATAGAAAAACTGACTGAATCTGATTAAATACTAATAAACTGACATGTCAACTAAAAATCTAAATACTGGATAACTACTCTAATGTCTGAAAAGCCTCTAAAACTGACTGACTGAATATGAGTTGATGGGACAGGCCCTCAACTAACTCTTCTAACTACTAAAATAGAGATATGAAGTAAAATAATCTATCATAAAATGATGAGGACTCACCACTACTACTGTCCTGTTGATAGCTTAAGAAGTGAAGTCTAAGAACAGTCCGAGAATTGAGCATCAGAACCTATGATATAATACATCATAGCACAAAAGAAAGGTATGCAATCAGTACTTAGAATGTACTGGTATGCTAAATGAGGTACGTTGATAAGCATGGTTTCATGAACAGAACTAATAATTAACTGAATATGCATATAAAATAAAGAGTACTGAGTAGAGAACATAGAATCTGTAGTTACTAAAAATATGGAGAATCTGAAAATACCGAGTATGCATGATAGTCTGTAAATACTGAAGATACGTGAAAATTTGTAGACACTGGGGATGCATGACCAAGCATCTAAAATGGACTGAGTAAAATCTATAAACTAAAATACTGAAAAATATAGATATCTGTAAGCTTTGGTCAAGCAACTCTAAGACTGCATAACTGAACTGAGATTATATTTGACATTGTGGGAGGTATCATCTAACCGATATTCCCCAATTTGAGCTAATCGGGGTCCAACCTGTAACCCCTATTGGGATAGTGTTAATACCATTCCACGAGTACTAACGATGGTTGTGTGGATCCACTAAACTGATATAATGCCCAAAGGACTAAGGGTGTCAATCCTGGACTGATGGGTGACCCCTGTGAGATAATCAAGCCTAATCTGATGGGTGACTTCTCATACCCTACACTGGCTACGTAGTTCTGGAGTATAGGGACAGCTACTAACGACTCTGCCTATCTGACGGAGAAGCCACCATCCCTACACTCTCTGGTATTAAATTCTACTCCCAACTAAAAGACACTGAAATACTAGACTTTTCTGAGTTCATCTGACTGGTAACGGACTATTCTAATAATGCTCATAGTATGTTCTGAAGACTATTCTGTAATATACTAATACTAGACTAAGTAAACAGCTATGGATTTCGGATTTTCAATACCCCCAGGACTCAAAAAAATAATAGTAAAATGACACTAAAGCTTGGAGGATAAAACATGAAGGCTTTTATTTAAATCAATCACTCTTGTAGGCATTTTATCAAACACTTGTAGTTCAGGGTTTAAAACAATCATAGGAATGCCATGAAACTTATAAAAATAGCATGAATTTAACATAATAGTACTAAATCATGGTTTAATTCAATAAATAATAATATTAAAACATGGAGAATTGAATAGTAACGATAATTTCATGGTAACATGGTATAAAATCAATAGTGCATGGAGATTCATAGATGAAATCATAATTTAAAACATAATAACTTGATAGGATTAGAACTTGATGATTAAAATGGGTTACTTGGGCCCCATGAATGAAAGGAATCCATGGATGAATATCTAACATACCTGGGATAATGAATTTTCTTGAAGTTCTGGGTGAGTTCTTGAGGATTATCCTTGAATTTGAGAGCTAGGGTTTCTTGTTCTTGAAAAGGGGATCTTTAATTTGAGAGGAATTGAATAATAAATGATTATTTAGGTCAATTTGAGCTAAATTCCATGTTTTAGGACGAGTTTAGGGGTTATGAAAAAGACTCAAATACCTTTAAATGGGTTTAAAACGCAAGCTGAAAATTGACCATCTCGATTTTTGGCTTTGGTACGACGTGCCACTGTCGTACCAAGCCACTGGAAATAGACAATTGGGACCTAGACAAACATCGCGACACAGAGTTATTGTAGTAAGCATTTGAAATGCCAATTTGGCCACCTCCGCGATGCGCCAACATCACGAGGCCCACTAAAAATTGCCAAATGGAAAATTGGCCTGCTCCACGGCGCGCCATGATCGCGGAGTCTTACTGAAAATTGACAATTGTCATTTGGAATTTCTCCGCGATGCGCTAAGGGTTAAAATGACAGTGTCTAATGACTGAAACTTAAAATTGTCATAACTTCTTACTCGATTATCGGATTTGGTCGAATTTTATATTATTGAAAAGCTAATTAAATTTCCTATGCAATGGCAGGCTCTAAACTGAAAAATAATGAGTGTTTCGAAAATTTTGTATATGAATACTCATGTATTGGGACTTAGATTATGCTAGGGAAATACGAGGTTCTACAATATCTCCCCCTTGGGATTCATTCGTCCTTGAATAAAACTAGTTAACCTGAGGAAAACTGTTGGACTAAGCTTACACGTTGGACATGCATATCAGATACATAGATTACATGACTGAACTGATTTGTAAATGCACAACTGACATGAACATGATGTGCAACTAAAACTTAGCAAGATAGAGAGAATTCTTAAGAAGATTAGTACCTTATACTGAATCTAGATTTGCGGAGAAAAGATGAGGGTACTTGGTTCGCATATCTACCTCTACTTCCCAAGTGGCTCCCTCAACGGACTGATTCTGCCAAAGAACTCTGACTAGTGGAATTTATTTGTTCCTTAGTCTACAAACTTAATGATCAAGAATTTCAACTGGAACTTCCTCAAAGGAAAGACTGTTCTAAATATCGACACTTTCTAAGGGAACAACTACCGCTGGATCACTAATACACTTTTTCAATAATGAGACATGGAACACTGGATGTACTGAGGCTAAATCTAAAGGCAACTTAAGCTCATAAGCTACATTTCCAAAATGACTGAGAATTCTGAAGGGACCAACATATCAAGGACTGAGTTTCTCTTTCTTGCCGAATCTCTTTGCTCCTTTCATAGGAGAGATTTTCAAGTACACAAAATCACTGACCTCAAACTCGAGATCCTTTCTCCTCACGTCTGTATACAATTTCTGTCGGCTCTAGGCAGCCCTAAGACTTTCTCTGATCAACTAAACCTTCTCTAATGCATCAAACACCAAGTCAGGCCCCTACTACTGTGGCCTTACATATTTTAAACCAACCAATTAGAGATCTACATCTACTACCATAGAAACCCTCAAACAAAGCCATAAGGATACTGGAATAATAGCTGTTATTGTATGTAAATTCAATCAAAGGCAAATGGTTACCCAACTACCCTTGAAATCAAAAACTCATGCTCTCAGCATATCTTCTAAAGTTTGAATGGTCCTTTCAGCTTGGTCGTCTATTTGAGGGTGAAAAGTTGTACTGAGGTGGACTTGGGTACCAAGACCCTTTTGGAATGCCTTCCAGAAGTGATAGGTAAACAAGGTACCTCTATTAGAGATGATAGATATAGGAACACCATGCAACCTAACCAACTCTTGGAGATAGAGTTTGGCATACTCCTCGGCTGAATAAGAGGTATGGACTGGCAAGAAATTAGCTGATTTGGTCATCCTATCTATGATGACACAAATAGAATCATACTGATGACAAGTGCTCGGTAAACCTATCACAAAATCCATGTTCACTTTCTCCCACTTCCAAGTGGGAATACTGAAATCCTACATGGACCCACTAGGTTTTAGATGCTCAATATTAACTTAATGGTATATCGAGCACTTAGCTATAAACTCTGCAATATCTCTCTTCATCCCACTCCACCAATAGATCTCCTACAAATCATGGTACATCTTAGTGGCCCCTGGATGAATAGAGTAATGTATACTATGCACTTATGCAAGAATTTCTTTCCTTGACTCATCTACACCAGGCTCACATAATCTACCCTAATAACTCAAAACACCATCTCCCCTTTGGGAGAAAACCTCCACTTTCTGGTCTCTGACTGGTTATTTTAACTTAACTAGGCTGGAATCTTTATCCTACTTTTCTTTTTCCTCAAAAACTTAAGATGATTTAGCGCTACTCTGCACCCACACACTACCCTCTGCTGAGTCGACTAAGAAGATACCTAGTCAGGAAAGCTGATGAACTTCCTGATCTAACTTCTTCTTACCATCCTCAACATGAGCAACACTGCCTCTAGACAATATACTGAGAGCATCATCCCCTATACTGGCCATGCCCGGATAATACAGAATACTCATGTCATAATCCTTCAATAACTCCAACCACCTTCTCTGACACAGATTCAAATCTTTCTGAGAGAACACATACTGAAGGCTTTTGTGATTTGTGAACACATCTCCATGCACCCAAAACAAGTAATACCTCCAAATATTTAAGGCAAACACTATAGTTGCTAACTCAAGATCATGAGTAGGGTAATTCTTCTCATGGGGTTTAAGTTATCTGGAGGCATAGGCTATGACCTTACCTCTCTGCATGTGGACACAACCTAAACCTACCCTAGATGCATCACAGTACACAACAAAACCGTATAAACTATTTAGTAGAGTTAAGACTAGGGCTAAGGTGAGTCGAGTCTTCAACTCCTGAAAACTTTTCTCGCATGAATCTAACCACTGAAACTTAAATTTCTTCTGAGTTAATATTGACATAGGGGATGCAATAAAAGAAAACCCTTTAAAAAATCGATGGTAATAGCCAAATAAACCCAAGAAACTCCTCATATCTTATGGAGAGATAGGTCTAGCCTAGTTTCTCACCATCTTAATCTTTTAAGGATCAACTCTAATGCCATCACCAAAAATAATATGGCTAAGAAAAGCTACTAATCTTAGCCAGAATTCACACTTACTAAATTTAGCAAACAACTGATGAGCTCTAAGAGTCTGAAATACTATTTTGAAGTGGTCTGCATGAACATTTTGGCTACAAAAATAAACAAGAATGACATCAATGAAGACTATGATGAACATGTCCAAGTACTATTTGAACACTCAGTTCATTAGGTCCATGAAGGCTGCTGGGGCATTGGTAAGACCAAAGGATATAACTAGAAATTTAAAGTAAACATACCAGGTTCAAAAAGCTATTTTCGGAATGTACCATTCCCTGACCCTAGCTGATGATAGCCTGATCTAAGGTCTATCTTTGAAAAATAGCTGGCACCCTGAAATTGATCAAATAAGTCATTGATTCTATGAAGTGGATATTTATTCTAGACTGTGACCTTGTTCAACTGATGGTAGTCTATTCACATTCTGAGAGAACCGTCTTTCTTACGCACAAATAGAACAGGTGCGCCCTACGGGGAGACACTGAGTCTGATAAATCCCTTATCTATAAGATCCTTTAACTATTCTTTTAACTCTTTGAGTTCTGATGGAGCCATTTTATATGGCATAATAGATATGGGATGAGTATCTGGAAGAAGGTCTATTCCGAAATCAAATTTCCTTTTGGGAGGAACCCCGAGAAGACCTTCAGAAAATACATCTGAGAATTTATTTACTACTGGAACTGATTCAAGAGTTAAAGTTTCTGAGTTAGAGTTTTTGACTCACACAAGATTGTAAATACACCCCTTCGATATCATCTTTCTTTCTCTAAGGTACAAAATCAACTAACCCCTAAAGGTTGTGGTACTACCCCTCCATTCAAGGACTGGTTCATTTGGGAACTAAAAATGAACAATTCTGTTTCTACAATCAACTGAGGCATAGCATAAGTGGAACCAATCCATACTGAGAACAACATCAAAATCCATCATCTCTAACTCCACGAGATCAACTGAGGTAACTTTCTGAGATACTGTGATCGGACAATTCCTGTATACCTGTCTAGCTACAATGGAAATGCCTATTTGGCAGACACTAAAAAGGGCTCTACTAGAGTTTTGGGACTAACTTCAAAGTTGAAAGAGAAGCTTCAGGGTCTAATAAAGCATAAACATATAAGTAAAAGACCTATAACATACCAGTAACTACATCAGGAGAATTTTCCTGATCTTGGCGAGACTGAAGAGCATATAATCTGTTCGAACGCTGACCACTGGTAGCAATAAAAGTGGCACCCTGCTAAATTGGGCGACCGGGTGGAACTGACGACTAATGGAACTAGCCCTATTGGCGCACATCCCTACCTTTCTTAGAAACTACCCAACACTTCCAAATCTGATGGCCTGGCTTGCCACACCCGAAGCACACATCACTACCCGCTCTACACTCACCTTGATGGTCTACCACATTTCTGACAAAAAGGATTTCTATGAGCACTGCAAATACTAACCTGGGACTTAGAGCCTAGTGCCCTATCCCTATTGTCATTTCTGGATTTAGGTACTGGGGCACTGGCAGAATAGGGTGCTGGGGCTGTAGACCTCTGATGAAACTGAAGACAGTTACCACCTTCTAACTTTGGCTGATTGAAATTAAAACTGCCTATCCTAGCTCTTTTGTTTCCTTTCTCCCTCTCCTTAATCTTTTGCTCCTATATCTATTGAGCACGGACCATCAACCTAGACAAGTCCATCTCAGTAATAAGTATTGTGGTTCTGCACTCCTTGACCATACTATTAGATACTCCAGACATAAACTTACTTATCTTGGACCTGTTATCAGCTACCACATGAGGAGCATACCTAGCTAACTGAGTAAACTTGAGGGAATAATCCCTCACGCTCATGCTGCCCTACCTCAAGTTAATAAACTCTAACACTTTGGCCTCCCTCAACTTCAATGGGAAGAATATGTTTAAGAAAGTTATGGCAAACTCTTCCCATTCTATAGGCCCTGCATCAATACCCTTATCTACCTTTCACTACTTAAACAAAGTATAGGCTACATCCTACAATAGATATGTAACCAACTCATTATAACTCCAGACTTGGATGCCGTGAAATAAGGAGGATTCATCTGGGTAAAATCCCAAATTCTAGTTGCAGCAGTATTGGCCACTGGATTTCCTGGAACAGCAGCTGGCTATTTATTCTGTGCTACTACGGAGTTTGCTAGAGTAGTGAACGCAGCTCTGAATTCTGCATGAGAAACATGCTCATCCAGAGGATCTGCCTGGACGGGTTGAGGGGCTAGCTGGTTTTCTGTTCTTCTTCTATTCTTCTTGGAAGGCATGTTCTGTAAATGGAAGGAAGAAATGGATTAGACAGGGATTTTAATTTGAGCTCATGCTCACTCGCATAACATAAACACTGTAAGAAGGGAAAATTTTTCCTAAACTCCTTGTAGCCTCTCATCCATAAGTGTGGTGTGTAATACACCCATGTACAAGACTACTCAATACAGCTTTCAGACTTCCAAGGACACTTTAAAACCTTAGGCTCTGATACCAAGTTTATAACAACCCGGGACTACCCCCTAGTCATCACACGGTGCTTACAGTCACAACAAAACACAAGCTAACCTATGAGCTGCTACCTGTTATGAGCACTGAACAATAATATTATAATTGCAGAAAATATCTGATATTGCATTAAGGTTTTATCACTAAATCAATACTAAAATATGAATCTATAGAAAAACTAACTGAATCTGATTAGATACTAACAAACTGACATGTCAACTGAAAATCTGAATCCTGGATAACTGACTCTATTGTCTGAAAAGCCTCTAAAACTGACTGACTAAATATGAGTTGATGGGAAAGGCCCCCAACTAACTCTGCTAACTACTAAAATAGAGATATGAAATAAAATAATCTGTTCTTGAATGATAAGGACTCACCACTGCTACTGTACTGCTGATAGCCTGAGAAGTAAAGTTTAAGCGTGGTTCGGGAACTAAGCATCAGCACCTATGATATAATACATCATAGAACAAAAGAAAGGTATGCGATCAGTACTTTAAATGTACTGGTATACTAAATGAGGTAGGTTGATAGGCATGGTTTCATGAACAGAACTAATAATTAATTGAATTGGATGTAAAACATGGAGTACTGAGAAGAGAACATGAAATCTATAGATACTGAAAATATGGAGAATCTGTAAATATTGAGTATGCATGACAGTCTGTAAATACTGAAGATACGTAAAAATCTATAGACATTGGGGATACATGACCAAGCATCTAACTCGGACTGAGTAAAATCTGTAAATTGAAATACTGAAAAATACAGATATATGTATGCTTTGCTCAAGTAACTCTAAGACTGCATAACTGAACTAAGACTGTAACTGAGAGTATATCTAAGACTGTGGGAGGTATCATCTAAATGACATTCCCCAATTTGAGCTAACTTTGGGTCCAACCTGTAACCCTAGTTAGAAGGGTATTAATAGCGTGCCACGGGTACTAACGATGGTTTTGTGGATCCACTAAACTGATATAATATATAAAGGACTAAGGGTGTCAATCCTGGACTAACGGGTGACCCCTGCGAGATAGTCAAGCCTAATCTGACGGGTGACTTCTCGTACCCTACACTGGCTACGTAGTTCTGGAGTATAGGGACTGCTACTAACGACTCTGCCTATCTGACGGGGAAGCCTCCATCCCTACACTTGCTTGGTGCTAAATCCTACTCCCAACTGAACAAAACTGAAATACTAGACTATTCTGAGTTTATCTGCTGATAACTGACTGTTCTAATAATGCTCATAGTATATTTTGATGAATATTCTGTAATGTACTGATACTATACTAAGTAAACAGCTATGGATTTTGAGTATTCAATACCCCCCAGGACTCAAAAAAATAATAGTAAAATGACACTAAAGCTTGAAGGACAAAACATGAAGGCTTTTATTTAAATCAATCACTCTTGTAGGCATTTTATCAAACACTTGTAGTTCATGGTTTAAAACAATCATAGGAATGCCATGGAACTTATAAAAATAGCATGAATTCAACATAATAGTACTAAATCATGGTTTAATTCAATAAATAATGATATTAAAACATGGAGAATTGAATAGTAATGATAATTTCACGATAACATAGTATAGGATCAATAGTGCATGGAGATTCATGGATGAAATCATAATATAAAACATAATAACTTGAAATGATTATAACTTGGTGATTAAAATGTGTTAGTTGGGCCCCATGGATGAAAGGAATCCATGGATGAACATCTAATATACCTGGAATAATGAATTTCTTAAAGTTCTGGGTGAGTTCTTAAGGATTGGCCTTGAATTTGAGAGTTAGGGTTTCTTGTTCTTGAAAAGGGGACCTTTAATTTGAGAGGAATTGAATAATGAATAATTATTTAGGTCAATTGGGGCAAAATTCCGTGTTTTAGGATGATTTTAGGGCTTAGAAAAAAGACTCAAATACCCTTAAATATATTTAAAACGTAAGCTGAAAACTAACCATCCCGATTTTTGGCCTTGGCGCGATGTGCCTCTATTGTGCCAAGCCACTGAAAATATATAATTGGGATCTAGACAAATATCTCGATGCGGAGCTATCACGATAAGACTTTGAAATGCTAATTTGGCCACCTCCGCGATGCGCCAACATCGCAGAGGCTCACTAAAAATAGCCAAATAAAAAATTGGCCTGCTCTGCGACGTGCCATGATCGTGGATTCATACTGAAAATTGATAATTTTTATTTGAACTTTCTCCGTGACGCGCTAAGGATTAATATGACGGGGTCTAACAACTAAAATTTAAAATCACCATAACTTCTTATCCGGTTATCGAATTCGGGCAAATTTTATATCGTTGGAAATCTAATTGAATTTTCTATGTAATGGCAAGCTCTTAAATGAAAAATAATGAGTGTTTAAAAAATTTTGTATACAAATACTCATATATTGGGACTTAGATTATGCTAGGAAAATACAGGGTGTTACAGAATCATTGGGTTCCGATCTATATACCTAATAATAATAGTTTGAATCCTAGTCCGAAAATGGGGGTTTTTACATGACCAAAACTAGAAATTAATTTTTTAATGAGTACTAGGATGACAGTTTTCAATTAAGTCATTTTAAATTCAAATAAATAAATGAAATCCATAAAAAGGAGATAAACAACTTAATTTATATATTATATATAGTTAAGAAATAAATACATGTTACAAGTCAATCTAAAGATAAAAGTCATCCCACAAATATTCGAGACGACTTATATACACCCAAAAAGGCACGCTTTGCCAAATCTCATAAAAAAACATCAATTAATGTCTCACCCCATGGGTCATGGAGAGAATTTGCTAAAATTGCTAATGCTTTTCAATCCGACATTTCTACATAATTTTCCAGTTCTACATGTTTTATTTCAAATAGGTAAATAAAACTAGCAACTGTAATACTAGGTGATATCTTAAAAGACTTGAATTCTTTCAATTTCTTCTCTCTTTTCCGTTGCATAGCCCTTTCATTCCGTAATAGATTTTGTGTCGCTCTAGGGACACTATTTTGTATGATTCATGACCTCAAAAACATGTCCTTCGAGGACTTGCTCTTCTACTTTATTTCTTTGCTCAACATCCTGAACTCCCACTTGGAGTAATTCGAGTTTGTCCCCGTTCAGCCATTTCTGAAATAGGAACCAAGAAATAATGAGAATGATTATGCCATTCTAGGCGACAACTTATGTCACAATTTATTGTAGAAGACAATCTATTAATGAAAAAATTAGGAACTATTATAGGACAAGAAAAAGAAAAAAAAAACAAGTCATATTTTTTTTATTTTTGTAATTCATAAACATGTCACAAAATAGGTCAATTTTATTTTAAAATAAAATTATTTTTGTAATTATTTATACAGAATATAAAAAATGACTTTAATAATACACTTTTAAAGTAGTACAATAGCAAAAGACAGAATTAGTGTACTACATGCATTTATTTTAATAGAGTAGTACATAGAATGCTTTTTATTTTTGACATTGTCCTTTCCAAAGAACTTCTCAATTCTTCTTCTTCTTTTAAAAAAAAAAAACACAATAATCTCATATCAGTATTTTCTTTTTCAAAAAAAAAATACTTAGACATTTAAACGCAGATTCGAATCCGACTAAATTCATTTTTATTTTGTCCAAATCGAAATAAGAGTCTGAGCCACAACGGAATTCGCAGCGTAATGGTTGTGTGTTTGACCGAATTCAGAACACGATGAAGTCGCGTCTGTCGGCAGATCGAAAGTTTAACTGTCCAATTTTTGTCGGATCTAAAATTTTGATTACATTCGGTTATGTCCATTTTCTTATCAAGTAAGCACTTACATAATATTTCAAGAGATTTGTACAATAAAATTTAAAATTTTACATGCAAAATTTGGGCAATTTCAACCTAGGTTCTGATGCCATTGTTGATAAAATATGGAGCAAAAATTAGAAATCAGTATGTAACATTTTTCGTTAAGCGGAAGATGTTGATTTTGCAATCGAAAAACTGTCCAAAGTGTGCTTTGAATCTCTTGGAAACAAAGTTTAAATATCACAAACTAAATGCTTACTTTGGTGTTTTTGTCAATCTCGATTCTTTATTTTTCGACCCAATTTTTTCTGTGTTTTTGTATATCTCTCATCTTGTCAGAAAAAGAAAAAATCAAATAAGGAATCTTTGGGGTGGGAAAACAGTTATAATTGTTCCTCTCCTTTTCTTTTGAATTAAGATTATATGTTAATCTTATTTTTATTACTAAGAAACGGGTTGGGTCGGTCCACATGGGTGATCCATACCCGCTATCCAACATTACCAAATTAAAATAGTTGATGAACAGATGAAGAAGAGCATTGATGATTTAGTTCTCCTGCAAAGTTCATACAAAACAAAAACAAGATCCTACAAAGTTTATAGAAGACAAAAACATGATGTCAAAATTTCATTATTAACGTGAAGAAGACCTGAAATTTGCAGTGAGACAATGCTATGATAAATTGGTGAAATAAACGTTTCGAATTGTAATTTTTTTTTTATAGAAGCGTGAGATTCATTAATCAAAAAGGGCTCTTTCTGATTTGTATTCAGGACTCCTCTGTTAACAAAAAGAATAAGAAAAACCCCCCCCCCCCCGCCAAAAGAGCTATGATTGTAGTAATGTTGTAACCAAAAAAGGATAGGAAAATCTCCCCTTAAAAAAAACTACAACAAAAAGAAACTGGCAGTTTTTTCAAAAAAGCTTTTTGAAATATGAAATTATCGATGTTGTAATGTATTTAAAAAAAAAATACGACAATGAAAGTTTTATAAACAAAAAAGGACAGGAAAATTTTCCCCAAAAATAGCTAATAGTAAAAGATACTACAATTTTTTATGAACTTTTTGGAAAAATATTATTGTTAGAAAAAATTCCCCTCAAAATAGCTAAAAGTAAGAGGTACTACAAATTTTTTATGGAACCTTGTGTTGTAATATATATATATATATATATATATATATATTATCGAACCTTTGGAAAAGTATTATGGTTAGTGTTTATAATTAAAAATAGTGTTTATATATAATTATAGTTTTATTTGAGTAAAATAGTGCAAAGACCATTTTATCTAAAGCAGAGACTTTTAATGAAGGGCAAAAAGTTCAAATCACTTTTGTAAGGGTTTTCACACTTTTCATATTATATAGGCGGAAAAAACCGTTGCAATAGCTAATTAAAATAGTCGCACTAGGTAGCAAAAAGGTATTGCAAAAGACCCAAAGACCATTGCGATAAGTATGAAAAAGAGTTGCAATTGGTAGTGAAAAATTGTTGCCAAAGATAAATAAGTGTTACAGTAGATATCCAAAAATTGTTACAATAGGGTTATTTAAATGCTTTCTTGTCATTGTAATATAGTCTATTGCAACAGTTCTTAACCGTTTCCATAGACAATATGAAGTGTCCCAATTGGTGGTTAAAAAACTGTTGCAATAAGTTTATCTATTGCAATGGTTAATGTAACCGTCGCAATAACCATTGTGATAGACCTATCCCTATGCTCACATATGCAACGCATGCCAAACTGTTGCGGTATATCAATGGCAATGGTTTTTTTATCTATCGCAACGGTTTTTGAACTGTTGTCATAGGGGTAATTTCTAGTAGTACCTTTCAGCTGATTTAATTACACCATAATGAACAAATCGTTTTTCAGCCTTAATAACCCTATTAAAAGAAAAAACGTTTTCAGCCTTTTTAAATCCAGGTTTATTGACCATTAAGTTGATTAATGGTATCATAATGGTCCAGACGTTTTTCAATATTTTCATCCTTTTTAAGACCATGTTTAGTGACCATTAAGCTGACTTAATGGTCCCATAATAAGCAAACATTTTTCATTATTTAATGCCAAAAGTACTATTTTCCTTATAGAGGACCAATAAATAATTTACTTCTTTCAGTAGGCTTCTTTTCTTTTTTAAAATTTATTAGTTAATCAGGTATAACAGGGACAACTGATTCATTAAGTGAGGCTTCCAATTATGATATTAATTCGGTAATGAATAAATTATCATATCATAATAAATTACATATTATTCTATTAAAAATTTGTAATTGCACTCCTTGATTTAATTTGAATTCTATCATTACATCTTATTTAACTTTCCATGTTAGAATTACCGACACCAATCAATTGAATTAAATTTTTTGAAAAATTTAACTCATTGATTAATTTAATTATTTATTTATAATGCTTAACTTATTTCACATGACGGATACAAAATTCACTTATAAGCAACTATAGAGGGGTCTCTTCTATCTCATGTTCGAGACATGGTTTTATCAACTAATTAATATTTCACTAAGTAATTTGTCATCATCCAACCTATTAGGAATATATTGATTCATAAAAGAGTGTCACCTTTTAATAGATTAAAACAATAAGAGAAAATATCCAATTATCCTCCTGAACTATACTCAAAAAGGCTATGACACACCTCAACTTTAAGGGAGTCCTATTACTCCTTCCCCCCCCCCCCCCCCGAACTAATTAAAAGTGTAATTTTAATACCCTTAGTGCCAACTTGGCACACACGTGTGCCTATGTGGACTCTTCAGTGTGTTGTGCCACGTATGTGCCACGTAGGCACTAAGGATGTCAAAAATTACACTTTTAATTAGTTCAGAGGGGTAATAGGACCTCCTTTAAGTTGAGGTGTGTCATAGCCTTTTTGGGTATAGTTCAGGGAGGTAATTGGCTATTATCTCAAACAATAAACCAAACTACATAATCATAATAATTTTAACAAGATTAAGAGTATAAGTACATGTAATGGACTAGAGAAGTTGTTTATTACTATTCAGAATATAAACAATCATCTCTATGAGTCCGTTCAATACATACACAATGTACTAACATAAGAAGTTGAAATATTACCACTACCATAATTAAGATCAAATTATATTTAATCATGTGCTACAATCATCAAGACGTTTGTCCTACCTCATCTCTGATTGTGAATATTTATTTATTACTTATAAGTGCCATTAATTTTAATATTTTGTGCATGAGTTAAAATACTCCATACACAAAACTATCTACTATATAAGTAAAGGACACACATGTTAACATAATGATCTATTCAAATAAAGATTTTATTAATTTAATAAATTGTCTTTACATGGGATAAAAATGTAATATTATAACACAAACAATATGGTTAATAGTATATCCAAACAATCTCCCACTTAGACTCATAACCATGTATGCATAATTTCAGCACCTATTTTCTCCACATGCTTATCAAAACCCTTCTGGGTTAAGCCCTTTGTAAATGGGTCTACCAGATTATTTTTTGACTCAATCTTCAAAACTCTCACATCATCCCTTTGAGTTATATCCTAAATCAAGTGATAATTTCTCTCAATATATTTAATTTTTTCATCGCTTCGTGGTTATTTCGAGTTTGAAACTGCACCACTAATATCACAATAAAATAGTAGTGGTAGTGGTGTTTGAATCGAAGGAACAACTCCAAGCTCTTTCAAAAAGTTACCGAACCAAACAGCCTCTTTAGCCATCTCAGAGGCAGCTACATATTCGACTTTTATTGTGGAATCAGCAACACATGATTACTTGATACTCCTCCAAACAATGGCTTTACTTCCTAAAGTAAACACATATTCTGAGGTAGATTTTCTAGAATCTTTACTCGAATGAAAATTTGAATTGTTATACCCAATAGGTAAAAGATCCCTAAAGTGAAAAACAAGCATGTAATCCCTAGTTATTTTTAGGTACTTGATTATATGCTTAAATGAAGTCCAACGTTCTTTCCCAAGATTAGATTGAATCTACTAACCATGCCAACAACAAAGCAGATATTTGTCTAGTACACAACATAGCATACATGAGGCTCCCTACAGCAGAAGTATAAGGGACCGTCTTCATTCTTTCTATCTCATCGGTTATTTTGGGCGACTAATCATTTGATAGAATAATTCCATGCCTAAAAGGAAGGGCTCCTTTTTGGAATTTTGCATACAAAACCTTGCAAGAATAGTGTTAATATAAAGTGTTTGAGATAAGCCTAATATCCTTTGTTTGAGATCTCGCATGAGTTTGATCCCAAGGATATGATCCGTTTCTCCCAAGTCTTTCATATCAAACGCGAGGAGAACCACTCCTTAATAGAATTTAACATGCTCACATTGTTTCCTATGAGCAAAATGTCATCTATGTACAGAATAAAAAATGTTACTCTGTCTCCATCCCATTTTTTATAAATGCATGACTCGTTTTTACATTAATCAAAATCAAAAGTCTTATTAGAATTATCGAATTAAGTATTTCATGCTCTAGATGCCTGTTTTAAACCATAAATGGATTTCTTAAGTTTACAAAACTTAAGTTTATTACCACTTTCCATGAAACCTTCTGGTTGTTCCATAAAAATGTACTCATCAAGTTTTACATTGAGAAAAGCCGTCTTGACATTCATTTGTCAAATCTCATAATCATAATGAGTAGAAATAGATAAGAGAATGCTAATGGATTTAAGCATAGCTACCGGCGAAAAAATTTCCTCATAATCAATTTCTTCTTTCTGAGTAAACCTTTTTGCAATAAGCCTAGCCTTAAAAATTTGCATGTTTCCATCTATACCTCTCTTTTTCTTATATACCCATCTATAACCAATGGGTTTGACTCCTGCAGGTGGTTTTACAAGTTTTCACACTTGATTAGAGTATATAGACTTCACTTCAGATTTCATAGCATCAATTCACATTTAGCATCTTTATCATGTAGTGCTTTATCGTAATTAAGGGGTTCTATATTAGGCTCTTCAAGAATTCTATTGTATGATTCTCCCAAGAGTGAAAACCGTAAATATTTTCTAATAATTCTCCAACTATAAATCCTTGTCACTACAGGATCTGCTATATCTAGAACTAAATTTTGAACACCTTGAACATCATCCTACACAATGGCCGGTCACTCGACATTACCTTGAATGTTTTCCTTTACAATTACAGGTTGCTCGATGTTACTCCTACTACTTTAAGGTAGCGTGATGTCTAGTGTTTTCTCTTGTGCAACCTCTTGCCTATTGATATTTCTCCCACTCTTTGGATGAAGTGGTATGTCAATAACGATTTTCGAAATTTGTTCTTGTGTTTCATTATTCGTTATTCTATTGCTCAATTCTTGTAAAATAATTTTACTTCGAGGAACGTGGTTCATTAAATAATCTTCTTCAAGAAAGATTGCATTTGTCGAAATAATTACCGTTTATTCCTTAATACAATAAAATAAACCCCCTTAGTCCCTTTTGGATATTCAATAAAAACGCACGCTTCTATCCTAGATTTTAATTTATCAGTTTTTTCTTTTAGCACATGTGCTGGACAATTCCAAATCTGAATATACCGTAGACTAGGCTTGCACCCACTCCACAATTCAGATAGAGTTAGAGGTACTGATTTTGAAGGAACCAAGTTTAGAATATAATCTGTTATTTCTAATGCATAACCCCAAAAAGAAAAGGGCAAATCAGAATAACTTAACATTGATCTAACCATTTCCGTGAGAGTTCTATTTCATCACTCTGCCGCACCATTTTATTGTGGCCCTCCCAAAGCAGAATATTGAGATGTAATTCTTGATTATGATAAGTATTTAATGAATTCTGTAGAGAAGTACTTACCATCACAATCAGATTGTAATGTATAGATAATTTTCTTATGTCGTTTTTTCATTTTCATCTTAAATTTTTTGAATTTTTGAAAACATTCAGATTTATGGTGAAACAAACAAATGTATCCATATTTTGAGTAATTGTCTGTGAAAGTCAAAAAATATTCAAAACCATCTCTTTCTTGTATATTCATAGGACCACACAAATCAGTATGAATTAATTCTACCTTATTCTCAGCTCTATTTTCTTTGGAAGAAAAATGTCTCTTGTTCATTTTACCTTTTAAACAAGATTCATATGTTGTAAGTGCCTCCACTTTCAATGAACTTAAAGGTCCATCAGAAAACCAACCGTGAGATCTTATTTATGTTAATATGAACACCAATCTTCCATTCAAGAAGGAAAGGGAAGAAGAAGATGTTTCAGCCTTTAAGCTGATTTAATTACACCATAATGAACAAAATATTTTTTAGCCTTAATAACCATATTAAAAACAAAAACATTTTCAGCCTTTTCAAATCCATGTGTATTGACCATTAAGTTGATTAAAGGTATCATAATGGGCCAAACGTTTTTCATTATTTTCAGTCTTTTTAAGACCATGTTTATTGACCATTAAGCTACTTAAATGTCCCATAATGAGCAAACATTTTTCATTATTTATAGCTAGAAGTATTATACTCTTTATAGAAGACCAGTAAATAATATTACTTCTTCTAGTAGGCTCCTTTTCTTTTTCAAAATTGATTAGTTAATCGGGAATAGAAGAGACCGTAGATTTATTAAGTGAAGTTTTCAATTATGGTATTAATTTTGTAATGAATGAATTATCATATCATAATAAATTACATATTATTCCTCTAAAAATCTATGATTTCACTCCTCGATTTAATTCAAAATATACCTTACATCTTATTTAACTCTCCATGTTAGAATTATCGACTCCAATCAATTGAATTAAATTCTCAGAAAAATTTAACGCATTGATTAATTTAATTCTTTATTTATAATTCTTAACTTATTTCACATGATGGATTAAAATCCACCTGCAGGGTTTTCACGTGAGAACTTATAAGCGCTATAAAGGGGTGTCTTCTATCTCAAGTCCAAAACATATTTCTATCAACTAATTAATATTTCACTAAGTAATTTGTCATCATCCAACCTATTAGGAATAGATTGACTTATAAAAGAGTTCCACCTTTAAATAGATTAAAACAATCAACCTGCAATACCCCGAATTTTCAAGCCTAGACCCCTTAAAAGATAGACCACTAAATTAGTTTTTCAATGTATCAAGTCTCGCTTCAATCCAATGTCGTGGAAAAAAAGTTGTGGAAATTTTCCTTAATGGTCCTGACATACTATCGTGTCAACGACTCAGGTAATGAGTCATTACCAATCGCGATGAGTCATCACGAATGAATCGTAGTCACTCTAGTAAAAGCCCTAAGTTTGAGCCCAGTGGCTACGACTAGACCTTACAGCTCGTAATCATTGACAACGAGTCATAGGGAGGGAATCCTAGCCTGACCAGTAAAGGACCTAAGACTTAAGCATCAGCTACGACTTCATCTTACGACTCGTAGTCAGTTATGATGACTCGTAAGAGGAAAGTTGTAGTTAGACCAAAAAAGGGTCTCAGGCCATAGATTATAGCTTACGACACAGACTACGACTCGTAGACAATCCCAAATTCGTAATGACTAGAAACCCAATTTTCAGCACGTTTTCCAGGGACTTTTATGTCTTTTCCCACTCCTTTTAAATCCTAACCCACATCATTTAGGCTTTCCAAAGGGGGATATAAAAGACCCAAAAATCCCAATTTCATCATTAATCACAATTTAACTCAGAGAAAACAAAGATGAGTGGTTTCTTTCTCCTTCAAGAGCAAACTAGGGTTCTTCAAGCAAGTCCAATTCTCAAGAAGATTTCTTCAAGGCTTCTACTTCAGGTATGTGTGATATTCATCAATGGACTCCTTTCCCCATTGAGTTTTAAAGTTCTCCAAATGCTTAAGTTTAATTCCTTTTTTTCTAAGGATCCATGAGATATATAAATTTCATAATTTATTCTGTTAAACTATTAAGTTCCTCCATGAAAATATATCTCCTTATGATAATTGTTCTTTCATATGTTTGATAATATGAATGTCTACATCATGTCTAATTATTGAAATAGTGGGTATGAATCATGATTTTTCCCTATATCATGGATTTCTTTATATTTGTCAAGATCAGTCTGTATTAGATAGTTCTGGTAGGTTATGAACACCCAATCCTATATATTTTATTCATATATGTCACAAATGTCAAGTTTCAAGTTATTCAGAACATACTTGTATCATTAAATTCAGAATATTATCAAGTTAAGTATATGTCAGCATCAGTTATGTTAAGCCTTTCCCAGTTCAGTTGGGAGTAGGACTTAGCACCGAGAGAACATAGGGATGAAGGCTTACCCACCAATAGAGGAGTGAGACCTTTAGTAGAAGTCTTTAAGTTCCAGAACTACGTAGCCAACGTAGGTTATGATAGGTCACCCGCCAATTGAGGATTGATACTCTCTTAGAGGTCACCCGCTAGTAGAGGACCGACACCCTAGTCCTTCGAGATACCAAATTAGTGGATCCATACAACCAGTGTTAGTACTCGTGCTAAGGTACTGACTCTCTTCTAACTAGGGTTACAAGTTGGACCCCAATCATCTCAGATTGGGGCATGTCTGTTAAATAATAACTCCCATAATTTTAGTTTAGTATTTAGATTATATCAGTTCAAGTTTGCATAACCAAGTGTTCAGTTTACCAGCCATTCTGTCAGTTAGTTTTACATATTACCTCGGTACATATTTTACATGGTCTTGCATTCATTTCATATGGTTATACAATCATGCTTATTATTTATATGTACTTTAGTTAGTCCTTATATCACATACCAATACATTCAAAGAACTGATCACATACTTTCTTTTGTGTTATGTTGTCTTATAACATAGTTTCGGACGCTCAGTTCTCCGATTGCCCTTAGTCAGTTCAGTGCCACTCAGAAGCAGTTGTGGTGAGTCCTCATCCATCAAGGACAAATTATATGCAGTTATTTTTTCAGTACTTGTTTTATTTCAGTCAGTCGTAGTTAGTTGGGAGTTTGTCTTATCAACTTCTTATGTTTAGAGGCTTTCAGATAGTCAGTATTATTTTCAGTTTTTATCAGCAATATAGAAAAGTTGGGTATTGTTTTAGTATTACATCTTAATAGAATTTCTCATCAGTTTAACTTCCGCATATGATGTTCTATTATTACTTTATTCAGTGGTCACAGTAGATACCATATTCATGGGTTAGCTTGGGGTCACTTGTGGCCTTAAGCACTGTGTTACGACTATGGGATAGTCTCGAGTCGTGACAAAATCAAACCACAGATTATCATAATTATATCAAGATTAAGAGTATAAGTACATGTAATGGACTAGAGAAGTTGTTTATTAATATTCAGAATATAAACAATTATCTCTAATTGATCCATTCAATACATAAGAAATGTACTAGCACAAGAAGTTGAAATATTACCACTCCCATAATTAAGATCAAATTATATTTAATCTTGTGCTACAATAATTAAAATATTTGTCCTACCTCATCTTTGATTGTGAACATTCATTTATTACTTATAAGTTCCAACAACTTTAATCTTTTGTGCATTAGTTAAAATACTCCATACACAAAACTATCTACGATATAAGTAGAGAACACACATGTTAACACAATGATCTATTCAAATAAAGATTTTATTAACTTAATAAATTATCTTTACATGGGATAAAAATGTAATACAATAACACAAACTACATGATTAAGAGTATATCCTAACAATACAAACATAGAATTTATTGAGTATAATTTTGTATAGGGAACAAAGAATAAGTTAAATGAGAAAGGGCATTATTGTGTTGTGAACTTCCCACTGTCATACACTCTTGAAGCATATCAACTAGTAGAATTTAATGAAATATAGTTTTATATGTATTCTCTCCGTCCATTAATACTACCTCTGATATATGTTAATTGACCTTCTTTCTAAAAATATTTATTTCAATTTAGTTGTTCAAGTTCTAAAATCAAGAGTATTTTATATATATGTTTTCTACTTTACCCTTGATAGAAATACTAAATACATCCATAATTTTCAAAATTATTGAATGGTGCATAAATAATCTTAATTATCGAAATCAAAATTAAATGACTATTACTAGTTTCAATTATAAATACTCAATGATTTAGACCTAATAAATGAGATGAGTAATATGTACCAAATTTTAATATTTATTCATTGTATTAGCATTTTAAAAAACATATAAGGATAAATACGTAAAAATGCATATCTAATTATTGGTTTCTTATGGATGTGTCAAGTCCACAGGGGTCAACTAATACGAAATAGAGGGAGTAGTTATCAACTATTGACTTGACATACAAGTTAAGAAATAATAAATGAGGGGTAATTTTATCATATTATCTTTTGAATATAATAAATTTAATATTTTAAAAAATGCATTGAATAATGAATCGTATTTAATGCTAAAGGTTAAATAGATAAATTATCCATTGATTTTTCAAACTAGACAAGTATTGATGAACATATATTTTTATTATAGTGGACAAATAAAGATGGACGAAAGTATTTGATAAGAATAAAGAAGGGAAAATTTCAGAAATAGCAACTTTGTAGTTTTTATTATAACTTTTATAGCAACAGTTTCATAATTACGAAATATAGCAAATTGTATTTGTATTTAAGTAGTTGCTATACAAATACATATACAATATATATGTGTTACTCATAAATACATATGCACAACTGAAAAATACATATTCTTTTATTACTATGAAGTGCGTAAAATATTGCTACTTTTGCTATAAGTTGTAATTTTGAAAAAGTGTTGCTATTTATTGTAATTATAGTCTTAAGGATGCTAGTTTCTGTAATTTTTCCAATAAAGAATACATTAAATTTGAACAGTATATTGTGATGGAGACAAGGCCTACAATTTTCTGCTCCAATTGAAGACTTGACCTGCAATATATGACTAACCTTATTTTTGTCATTCACAATTGACACTCTTATTGCAACTAGGATAACTCCATCTATGTTTTGCGGATAGAAAAATTTTATTTGCAGAGTTGTTTGACATATTTTTATAAATCATAAAGAAGAGGATGAAACATTAGAAAAAGCCAAGTGACAAGCTATTGAGAAGTTATGTGGCAGTTTTTAGGACAAGATTAATAATATTGTAATAAAATTTTATAATTAGTTGAATTTGAAAATACTAAGCTTTCTTCTAAAAAAAAAAAAAGGGGGATTATCACTAATTTAAAACCAGGAACCTAAGATTGAAGAATTCTAAATGAGCTACTACTATTTCATAAACATATTCCTTTTAAATGTTACATGCATTTGAATAATCAGTAGTACGGACTTCTAAATCATTTCAAAATTATCAACTACCTTAATTGACAAACAACAACAAAAAAAAACATTTTGGGTTTTGCAATTTGATAAGATAATTTGTTTACAAGTGATTGAACTTTATAACAACTGAAAGACATTCTAGCCACAATAATTTTTAATTTAATGTGATTATAATTTCCTTCATGGTTTTAGAGTTTTAGTGTTATCTCAATTCTTATTGTTTATCATAATTTAATTTGAATTTAAATCTAAAATTGTGTTGTTCATCCTTTTATCTTTATCTCAACTGTGTAATTCAAAAACTAAAGCAGCAATATAAATTCATACATCGATAGCATTTCAAATTCATCCTCAAAAAAAACACAGTTGCCAATTCTATAAAAAAAAAACGTCTACTAAAGTTGATTTTGTTCATGAGATATAAGATACTAAAATGGAATGGAGTTCTAACTTCTTAATACACACATACACGCATATATATATATATATATATATATATATATATATATATATATATATAATATTAAACTTTCTTCTTTTTTCATGTTAATGATCATTAACATTATTATTGAATTTATTAACTGCATTACTCATATTATTTATTTTTAAGAAACTTTTTTTTTATTTTAATATTGTCAATTTTACATGCGGATGGGTGAGGATCATGCTACGAAACTAATTTTTTTTGCTATAATATTCAAATACGAATTCAAGTAAGTAATAATTTTTATTCTAATTTTGTTCTTTAGAATTTTGATGGAAATAAGTATATTCAATTCTGTAGATAAAAAAAAATCTCTTATTGAGAATTTCAGTCAAGCATTTAACATTTAAATCTTAAACTTTTTATCATTTTTACATTATTATTTTATTAAAATAAGTGATAATATCAATTTATGTATTTTTCGTGATCTATTTATTTAATTCGATGAGGAGAAAAGTTTTAGATGAAGACAAGAAGATTAAGCAGCTGAAAATTCAATAGCTTTTGTTGTGATGAATTTTCTATTTAGATGAATAAATGGATGGATGGATGGATGGATGGATGGATGGATGGATGGACGGATGGATGGATGGAAGGATGGACGAATGGACGGATGCATGGATGGATGGATAGATGGAAGATAGATAGATAGATGGATGGATGGATGGATGGATGGATGGATGGATGGATGGAAGATAGATAGATGGATAGATAAATAGATGGATAGACAGAAGATAGATGGATGGATGGATGGATGGAAGGATGGATGGACAGAAGATAGATAGATGGATAGATAGCTGGATGTATGGATAGATAGATGGACGAAAGATAGATAGATGGATGGATGGATGGATGGATGGACGGATGGATGGATGGATGGATGGATGGATGGATGGATGGATGGAT
>NC_061116.1:65810854-65814874 GCF_002878395.1 Capsicum annuum | reverse complement strand
AGATAGATAGATAGATAGATAGATAGATAGATAGATAGATAGATAGATAGATAGATAGATAGATAGATAGATAGATAGATAGATAGATAGATAGATAGATAGATAGATAGATAGATAGATAGATAGAGAGACAGATAGACAGATAGACAGATAGATAATATAGATAAATAGTAATAGAATATGGTGGCTTAAACAACGCATTAACAGAAAAGCATATCAACTAGGATAATATAATTATATGTAAGATTTACCTATTTTTCAAAGAGTTAGACGACTAAATAAGTGGATAGAAGAAGAGGGTCATCATAGATCCAAATTTCTAATTATATCTTTATATAGAAACCAATTTTACTTTCCTAGTAAGACCCGGTTAGTTCAGTTCTTAACTAAAAAGAACTGAACTAACCTCTAGACAAGAAAAAAGAAATATAATTAGAAAACCACAAAAATGGACTTTCTATCAAATAGACGGAGAACCATTTGGCAACTAACACTCGTCCTTCGTCTATTCACAGACATAGCGAACTTATCAAGGCCAGAATTTCTAGGAATTTACAGGTTAATCTATTGTTATTATTAAAAAATTAAGAGGTTAACCATATACTATGGGTAATGAGTTTAAACAAACATAGTTTAATTTACATGATGTACAGCAAACATAAAAAATTTTAAAACATAAAAAACATATTTTTTGATGGGGAAGTATAGAATAAATAAGAAATTACATGAAGTAACTGGAACAGAGGTTTCCCTTTCAGGAACCCCTAAAGGACTTTGAAATATTGAAAACTTTATTCTTCCACAAACTTTATATATTACAAGCTTTGATTTACATTAGCGAGGGGTGGTTGGACAGGAGGATTGGTTTATACATAGGAGAGAGAAAATATTTCTTAGTGGTTCTGAGGTTTTTCGATCTTTTTGCTATTATTTCTAAGTCTTATATAGACCAAATTAAGAAAAAAGGAGTAGACATGGATTAAACTACGTGGCCTGGATAATATGACTAACAGATAAGGATAAGATTCTTTAATAATACAGGTCGGGTACACATTGGGCCCCATCGTCACATGCATTATTATTCCTCTTTTCCAAATGCGTGCTTCATCAGTTTTTCTTTCCTTTTGGAAAGTAATGATAAAGGAAGCACTCTGACACAGACTTGACTAGTTACAAGACTCGAAGTGGGCATACCCACATAGCACTCTTATCATAATACTTGTATCTTATTATTCCACGTATCTATCTTCTTTTCCACTTGTCTTCTGTCTGTCTATGTATCTAAGTTATGCAGGGATACAGTGTTAAAGCTCATTCCAGAGTCATCATCCTCATAAGGATCCTGAGTATCTTGGAGAAGACTATCTTTAAATCTATCGTCTTCTTCGTCTGACGATCTTGGAACATTATTGTCTATTGTATTGTTCATGTTTGGAATTACCCTATCTGTGCTTGTACATGGTTTGTCTTTACTATCCATATGCTTATCTTGTTCTTGGCTACTAAAGAATTTTTCTAATGTATGTTTTATGATAATCTCAATTTGTTTATTTTTCTTTTTCGCCATTATTGTCTTTTTTAAGGTACTAGTTCTAGGTGGTTTTGATGAAGTTCCTTCTTGTGTCTGAGTACGTGCATGAGTCTTTTTTGTCTGATATTTACTAAGCTTGTCTTGTAGAGTCTGTTTTTGCTCTATGAGTCTAAAATTTTCCACAATAAGAGCCTCTTTCTAAAGATTTAATCTTTTAAAGGCGTCGGTCATTAAGGTACAATGGTCACAAAAAATTATTTTTCCTGAATCCCTTTGAATATTGTATTAGGGTGTCTGGTCTGGATTTTGTCTGAGGGCTGGTGATAAATAAAAATTTGGTCCTAGGTGTCCTCTTGCATAGTCTAAAGCTTCAGAAAAATCATTAAAACCTTTGTAAAGAGGATTTCTTACATCTTTTTAGAGTCCATTACTTCTAACCAAGTCTGAAAAATTCTATTTGTTTTACCATGTATAATTACATAATATTTGAATCCAGGCTTACTTTTGTCTAATATATATTGACATAAAGCATTTATAGAGGCTAAAAAATGTTTGTGGTCTGGCTTATGGTGTGCTACCCAAAGATTATCTACCAAACATTTTTGGGATCTGTCTAAAACATGTTCTGGTCTAAGTTTGAACGACTAATTACTGGGTGGAAAAGAAATTAAATTAAAGGTCCAAAGTCTATTCTTTCCATTGGTTCTATGGAATTTGAAGTCCTATAGAATTCTGGGGTCTAAATCTAACATTTCCTAGCATTGTCTGATAATAAATGTCTTGAGATGAGGAAGATGTTATTCCCTTGCCCTTGTCTGCTGTATGTTGACTAGTTGGTCGCATGCTGAAACAAACATTAGTTTTGGTTAACCGATTTTGTTTTTAATTGTAACCTACTTAACTGGTCTGCTAATTCATTTTCTTTACCTTTAATATATTCAAAAACATTGTTCTTATATACTAATATAGTGTCCATAAAATTTAACCATCTTCTTCTACTACTAGCTTTATCATTTATTTTTTGGCTAAATTTAACTATCGCCTCACAATCTGTCCTTACTAAAACTTCTTCTTTATTTAAAATATATAATTTAAAACTATTTAAACCATATACTATAGCTAATACTTCTAAATCTATACTAGGCATATTTTCTTTTTCTTTATATTGTCCACTTTGATATGCACAAATTTTTTCTTCATTTTTATCACTATATTTATTAGGTTTAGCTTTTAACACTGCTCCCCATCCTAAATTACTTCCATCAATCTGGACGATTAAATAATCGAATTCTAGTGGAATTTTTAAATCTGGGATATTTTTAACTTTTTCTTTTATCTGTTGTACTAATTTAATATCTTCTAGATTAAAATGTTTTTGCCCTTTACAGCCTGTTTTAGCATATAAAGGTCCTGCTGTTTTTCCTAAGTCTTGAATAAAGTTCCTTGCGTAATTTACTAATCCTAAAAAAAATTTTAGGTCTTTAGTATTTTCTAATTTGTCTGGTATTTCTAATACCTTTCTGGCTATATGAGGTTGGAGTTTTGTCTTCCCATTTCCTAGGGTGATTCCTAAGAAATTAATATGTGTTTTACATAATTTCATTTTCTTTTTGCTAATTATTATTCCGTGATTAACAAATAGTCTAAATACCATTTGTAAATATCCTAAATATTGCTGCATATCTTTGCTAAATACTAAAATATCATCTACATATACTAATACAAAATTTTGTAATCTCTAAAAATATCATCCATTTTTCTTTGAAAAATGGGTAGGGCTGTTTTTAGTCCGAATGGAATAACAAGCCACTCAAAATGCCCTTCTGGACAGGTGAATGTTGTCCATTCAATGTTGTCTGGGTACATTTTTACTTGCCAATATCCTGATTTACAGTCAAATTTACTATATATCTTTTTACATTGTATTCTATTAATTAGCTCACTTTTATCTGGTAACTTATATGCGTCTGTTTTGGTGTTGTCATTTAATCGTTTATAGTTTATTACCGTACGAGCTTTTCCCCTTATTTGCTCACTATGATTTTTTACCATGGATGCTGTTGATCTGTGTCTAGATGTTGATCTTCGAATTACTTCTAATTTTAACAATTCTTTGATTTTTTTCTCAAATTCTTCAATATCTTCATTGTTAGCTTCTGTAGATGTTGTCTTTATGGTATATTCCGGGTTGATTATTTCTAATTTACATATTATTTCGTTAGCATTCCAATGTGCTAAAGGTTTTTCTCCTATTATCTCTATTTTATCTAGAATATTTATTACTTTATCTAAATCTTTAGGACTATTTATCATGCCTATTTTATTTATACCCTTTTGAAAATTATAAAATTGAGTTTCAACATTTATTAATGTATAATCTTTTTCTATTTCTTCTATATATTCTAATCCTTCTGCATTAATTAGTGTGTACATTTTTAATTTTTCAATGTTTTCCTTTAGCGTTTTATTTTCTTTTAATAGGTTACTAT
>NC_061116.1:65796596-65807854 GCF_002878395.1 Capsicum annuum | reverse complement strand
TTCAATGTTTTCCTTTAGCGTTTTATTTTCTTTTAATAGGTTACTATTTTGGCATTGATTTTGACATTTGTTATTATTTGAGCATCCTTCACAACGTGATTTAGAAACTATTTCCTTTTTGTGTGCTATTAGTGTTCTATATACTGTTGGTAATGTTATTGTTTGTACCGGAGTATAGGTTAGATTTTTAAATAGTATTATTCCATCTCTTGTAAAGAGACATCCTCCTCTATTTTTATGCAAAAACGCAATCCTATTATAAAGTCTGAACCTATGTTTAAATCTCTCACTAATATTCTGTTAATATTGTAAGTTGTGTTGTAGAATTCATTACATGTGTTTAAGAAACTTATTTGTACCTTTTCTATGTAATAATTATAGATATTCTGTGATCAGTCCATTTGTCTAGCTGTTATGGGTTTATCAAAAGTCTTTAGTAAATGATCTGGTGTTATTTCTTTATTAATTATACAGCTGGTACATCCTGGGTCTACTAGTGCTAGAGTTTCTATCTCTATATCTTGGATTCTAATTTTCACTAATACTTTTATGGTAGAAAACTTTTTATCTTCATTACATATTAGGCTAGTGCCATTATTTTCTATGTTCATAAGTTCTGCTTCTAATTTTTCTAAATGTACATTTTCTTGTGTATCTTCTAGCGTATTTATTTCTTCTCTAGTTCTTTTGGCTTTTCCTTTTTCGAAGGTAGTTAGCCTTTGTTCTAGATTTTTACTCTGGCTTCTAGAGTTGCTACTCTTAAATTTATAATTTGATTATTTGTATAATTCGGTTCTCTGTTTGGTTCTGATTCTATTTTTATCTTTAGAGTGTTTTCTATACAATTTACACAAGCTTCTAAATAACATTTTCTACACTTAGCTCTATTTTCTTTGCTTGGGTACCAACTACATATACGACATCTATTACTATCTAGACCTTTATATTTTTGAAATTCATGTACAGATTCTTGAATTACATTCATTAAATTATTAATTACTAGGTTATTCAAATCTAAATCATCTAGATCATCTATTTCTTGTCCTAACTCATTTACTAAATTATCCTTTTCTGTATCTGAAGAGTTAGTTTTAGAAATGTCCTCTATATCAAAACTTATTATTGAATATATACTCTCTGTATCTGACATGTATTCATCTACATTTAGTAATGTTTCTTGAAAATCTTCTATTTAATTGAGAATTTCTAGTTCTATTATTATTTCTTTTAGGACATACATTGGCTAAATGATCTATGCTTCCACAAGTATAACATTCTAATTTGTTTTTATAGTTTCTATCATTTCTATATTTTCTAACATGTCTATCTCTATTTAGCCATGGTTTTTTAGCTTTTGATTTTCTTAAGAAGTATTATTTACGACTAAATGGTTTTTGGTTATATTTTTTCTTATGTCTTTTAGGTTTTCTCTGATTATCATAATTTTGGATTGTGTATATAATAGATTTGCAGAAATTCATTTCATTTCTTTTTAGTTGTTTTTGTATTTGTATATTTGTACATTTTTCTGTTAGTATATCCATTATATGTTGAGTTCTATGTCCTATGGTCCATTTTACGTTTGGGCTAGCTACTACACCGTCTCTTTTATACCACCTTTCTTCTATTTCTCTTCCTAAGGCTCCTGGTAGCTTATTAAATAGTTTTTACCTTGTTCTTCATTAAAAGTATTTTCGCTAACCATACAGTAATAAAAATAATCTTGTAAAAATTTCTTTATATATATCCAATGTGAGATGCTAAGTTGTTCTAGTTTTATTAAAGCTTCTTTTTTGTAATGATAATAATCCACTATTTGGATCTTTTCCAGTTAGTAACATATGCATTTTATTTGTGAAGTTATAGGGATTTGGACCCATACTTAACATAACCTGAAAGTCATATGGGCAATTAGTTTTAAAGCTTTCCCACGTAGCTTTTGCTGATTCTCCTAAAAAATTTTCTAAGTATTTGTACATTATTTCTGTATCGATTTCTGTATAATGTCTTAAATAATCTACTGCTACTATTCCTTTCCATAAATCTATTACTGTATCCCACATTTGTGGGTCATGTGCTGCTATATTATTATTTTACCTTTACTACCTCCTTCTTGTAGTTTAATTGGTTCTTCTATTGGTATTCTTTTTTCTGCTAGTCTTATATTATCTCCTCTAAGTTCTGTATCTAGAATTATCCTAACTGCTAGCCTCCTAGGTACATTAACTGTACTATAATCTATTGGTTGAGGATTTGGGTTTGTTTGTTGAAAAGGACTAGCACTTGTTGAACTAGTTGCTTCTAATTCTGCTAATTCTTTATAACTCATTATGGAACTTAGTATGGATTTTGTATCTTCGTCTTTCTTTTCAGAAATTAATTCTACGTTATTTTTATATCCTAGGTTATCACTTCTTTCTAAGCAGTTTTTGAAATGTTCTATACATTCTTTTATTTCTATTTCATTTTTCTGACATCCTTTACATTTAAAGGTTAAATGTTTATATTCTTTTGCTAACATTTGAGCTTTCTCTATTACTATATCTACTTCGTATCCTTCTTGTAGAACTTCTATATTCATAAATTCTTGTTCTATTTCTATTGTACTTTCTGTTTCAGCGTCGTCTAAATCTCTTCTAGTTGCATAATTATAATCTGTAAATCTAACTGAAGTTTCTCCTCTACTTGTAGTGTATAGTAAATGAGATTCTAGTGTAAGGATTTTTGGTTTATTAAATTTGTTTAGATTCCATTCTAAACCTGCATATACTTCTGGGTCTATTTTTATTGGTTTTATTAACCTTATACCTTTATATCCCATTACTTCAACTATGTCATTTACTTTTAATTTAAATTTAGTATTACTACTTAATGTTAATTTTCCTATAAATCCTACACACATGAATAAATTGTTACCACTATTCATTTCTTCATATCCTTTAGTCTGGATTCCTATTTTAATGTTTTTTCCAAATTCTTTTAAGTTCATTTGGAAATCTAGACTTATGTAGAATATTCCTCCATTATTTTTCATATCTACTTCAGTTAATCCTATTATTAATTTCTTAATGTCTGACCATCTTTCATCGTATAGTGTTATTAGTACTTTAGATCCTAGATTTTTTCTAGTTAATCCTTTTATTCCTATAACAATTAATCCCATATGCATTAGCAACATTCTATTTTTTTTATATGTTTTAAAGATTTAGAGTCTACTAAATCTAATATTGTATTATTTTCTCCCATAGCCGATATCTGTTCTTCTCTATAATGTCTATACAACTGATTATCTGTTTAAAAATATCTAGCATTGTATAATGTCTTAGGATTTAATAGTTTTAACTGATGTTGTTGAAAAATTTGTAAGTATTTATCTACATCTATTATTTCATTTAGTTCTTGATTCTGTTATGTTGTTGGTTGTCTTCTAAATATTATAGATACTATAGTATTATTTCCTATTCTATTCTCAGAAAAAACTTATTCTTTGTCTTTCTTCTCCTTGTCTTTCGTTGTTTTCGATGGCTCTCCGTCTATTTGATAGAAAGTCCATTTTTGTGATTTTCTAATTATATTTCTTTTTTTTTTGTCTAGAGGTTAGTTCAGTTCTTTTTAGTTGGTTAATAAGTTTGTCTATTTTAGTATTTTTGGGTTCTTGAACCTCCTTACTTTTAATTAAGATATCTATCTTTTTATGCAATTCTGGTAATTCTGGTTCTTGCTGCACTGTTTTTTGATCTTCTTTACCCTTAATTAAAATATCTATCTTTTTATGTAAGTCTAATAATAATTCTATTATAGTATTGTTTTGTTTTAATAAAGTTTTATCTGTTATACTTGAAGGTATATGCTTAGATAATCCTTCTGGTTCGTTATGATAGTTTTTTGATTTTTCTAATGCCTTACTATAATTTATATCTTCTTTACTCATGAAACTGATATTTCTTCTAATCTTTGTATTGTTATTTTTAACTCTCTTATTTCATTTCTTTATTTATTAACTCTTCTTGCTCTACAATATTTGTTACTAGCTGAGTGGTTTTAATTTCTAACTCTTTTGGTTTTCTATTATAGTTTTTATTAATTTTTCTATTTCTATTTTTGTAGGTATATTTTCTAGATTGAATTTTTTATTTAAATACTAAATTTTGTTGTCTATTTCTAACTCTTGAGATTTTAAATAATCTAAATTTTCCTCTATTTTTTCTAGTATCTTTTTCTGTTTATTTTGAGTAACTTCTACTTCTTCAAAAATTCTTATTATATTATTATCTTTTTCCTGAATTTTTTTGCTTAAATTTATTATTAAATCTATTATGGTATTATATTGTTTATCTTCTGAATGTAAAATGTGTTCTCCTTGGCTGAAATTACAGCTCATAGTCATATTATCTTTTAACACTCTGTATTTCTTTACAGGTTGAAATTTAAGATCTAAATATTCAAGGCATCTAAATGAAGCTATTTTGTTATGCTAGATGATAATAACTAATTATATGTTTACTAACTTTATTAAAATACCCTAATCTATTATTAGAATATGTAATTTCTAGTTCTACTTCTTTTATATTTTTTGTCAACCTTGTCTGTTCTCGAATTAGTGATTTTTTTAAATTTTTTGATGTTATTTTAACAATTTTATCTATTTCAGTATTTGTAAGGACTAGATTATCAACTTTTCTTATTTTGTCTTTAATCCAAAATAATTGTTCTTTAAAATGCTTTAATAATTCTTTAAACTGATTTTTATAAATTATTTCTTCATATAACTGACGTCTGGTTTCTCTAATATGTATAACATATTTAAGTGGCATACCTTATCCTAATGGAATTTTATTTACTTGTTGTAAATTGTAATTTCTCCTATAATAAGAGTTTTCTATTCTTTTGTTATTGAAATCTAATTCTTCTTTAGAAATTTTTAGCAGAGTTTTTAAATATATTGCATCTATTTTGTCTATGTTTTCTTGAGTTATTTGGCCCTGTATTTTTTCTATATTATCTTCTAAATTTATACCCTTTCTTCTTAATTTGGATCTATGATGACCCTATTCTTCTATCCACTTATTTAGTCGTCTAACTCTATGAAAAATAGGTAAATCTTGCATATAATTATATTATCCTAGTTGATATACTTTTCTATTAATGCATTCTTTAAGCCACTGTATTCCGTTACTATTATTTTCTAAGTCTCTATCACAACCGTAGAATATTTCCATACTTGGCGTTCATATGGTGGATACTGCAGGAATATATTTTTTTGACACTCTTGCAACTGAACTCAGCATGAAATTCTAAGAGCCTATGTACCTCGATAAAGAGGATCAAGTCACAACATAGTTTTGGAGTGAGTTTTTTTTTTGCGTCCTAACATTTTCCTAGGCCGCCTCTTTTGAGTTTTTCAACCTAGCGAACTTCTAAGCTTAATTCAGTCTGTTAATGCTAGAAAAAGGGGGCGTCGGACTTAGAAATTTCAATGAAGTGTCTGCACTTATAACTTATTTAGCCTTCATAAGTTGGCGATCCTATTTTATGATCCTTACGATCTTAAAATGTCGATTTCTAGGTTGGTTCATGATCAGGAATGTCAATAGGTTTTATCGGATGAGTTTTGGAATTTTCGAACATCGTTTGAGGCACGTTTGAAAATCCAAAATAGTGGATCAATGCAAACTCGATGCGCCACATCACCTATCGCGTCGATAAATATTTTCCTCAGCTCCCAGTGCCAAATTCCAATGAGCTAATGCATCACGTCGGCCATCACGTTGACTCCATCGATGCAGCGCGTTGGTCTATTCATCGCTGGGCACATTTTTCAATAATTAAAAAGTCGCATCCTCAGGGATAATTGGTTAATTTTTTCACCTTATTCAGCCCCAAAAACACAAAATTATGTCATTCCTAGGGAAAAATTCATTCATTCATCACAAATTGCTCACAAGAACAAACCCTCGGGCCATTGATTTCAAATTTAAGACTCAAGAACTCACCATCAACCTTTATTAATTCAAGTACCAAGGTATGTGAAGTATTCATCCAAGGGTTTCCTTCCACTCTTGGAGTTCAAGAAACTCTTTTAAACTACAAGTTAATTCATTTCATAGATTTCATGTTCGATTTGAATGTAATCTTGATTATGATGTCAAATGGGTTTTCAATTCCATGAATTATCACAAGTTTTATGAAAACTAGTTAGTGTGGATTGAATTATGTGAACTTCATGTTAAACTCGCAAATTGCAAGTTGAATGTAGTATCCATGATAGTATTACATGTTTATTGATATATGGAATGCCCATGCTCCCCAAGTTTTTGTCAAAATGCTTATGTGAATTGACTAGTGCAAGCATTATGTGATTTCATTCATGCACAAGACCATGTATATCAAGTGTTTGACAAAAATGTCTAAATGAATGCATTATTGGTAAGCAAGTACTATTATGCTATTAAAGCCATACAGTGTTTTATTTTTTTCATGCTATCGAGTCCTGGGGGTATTCTATACCCGACAAATCTAGTTATTTACCTAGAGCTACAGTAGTTACAAAACAGTCTCAGTAGTGTCACGAATAGTAGTACCCTGTAATCAATCCCAGTTTTAGTTCAGTATTCAGTTCAGACCTCAAGTAAACCTAATCAGTTAACAGAACTCAGTAGTATTCCCTCAGTTAACGAAACCCAGTGAACTTAGTTCAGTTAGACAGCAGGATCAGTAAAAGTTCAGTCAAGCCTAGTGCGGTCTAGAAATTAGTTCAATGTTTATTCAGTTGGGAGTAGGATTTAGCACCGAACGTGTGCAGGGATGATGGCTTCTCGGTCAGATAGGTAGAGTCGTTAGTATCAATCCCAATACTCCAGAACTACGTAGCCATCGTAGGATATGAGGTCACTCGTTAGTTTAGGCTTGACTTTCTCGCAGGGGTCACCCATCAATTCAGGATTGACACCCTTAGTCCTTCGAGACAATACAATACATTACATCAGTATAGTGGATCCACACAGCCAGAGTCAGTACTTGTGACACGATATTGACACCCTTCCAACTGGGTTACAGGTTGGACCCCAATCCATTCGGAGAGGGGCATATCAGTTAGATGACTACCTCCCACAATTTTAATTTTAATTTTAGCCTCAGTACAGAACTCAGTTCAGTTCTACAAATTCAGGACTGTCAGACATTGTCACCCAGCTCAGTATAAAACCCATCCATTCTACAGAATCTGGACTATCAGAAACAGTCATTCAGCCATCAGTAATATAGTATCAGTAAACTCAGGCATCATTTAATCAGTATTCAGGACTCAGTATCTAGTGTTATTATGACCTCAATTATAGTTTATGTATTCATGCATGTACTCTCATTCGATTATGTTTATGTTACTCAGCTAGTTATTGTTCATGCATATGAACCCATGCATATCAGCCTACTTCACTTAGCACACCAGTACATTCAAAGTATTGACGCATAATTTTCTTTTGCACTATGATGCCTTATATCATAGTTTTTTACGCACGGGCTCCTAATCGTATTTAGCAGTCCAGCCTATCAGCAACAGACTTAGGGGTGAGTCCGCTTTGATCGAGAACAAAGTTATTACTTTAGTTTATCAGTAGTTCAGTAATCAGGGTTAGTTGGGGGCTTGTCCCATCAACTCCATATTCAGACAGTTACAGGCTTTCAGACTAGAGTACTTCAGAAAGATATTTTTAGTTTTTCAGTATTCATTTATTAGTAATTGTTTTAATTTATGAACCTTATGGCGAGTTCAGCCTAACTTTTGTATTTATTTCAGATATATATATATATATATATATATATATATATATATTATTACTACTACAAAATTGTTATTATTCAGTGTTCCCAGCAGGTACCAGTCATGGATTAGCTGGTGATCCTTCGGGGTCGCTAGCACCGTATAGCTTCTGGGGTACAGACTCGGGGCGTTACACATACACATTTCATACTCTTACGGGCCAGGAGTAGATATATAGTTTATGCTCATGCCTTAAGGAGTGTCATCTTCCTTCAAGGATAGTACTTCTTTAAGAACTTGGCGTTGATAGGGTCAATCTTTATATGCATCGACAAGATTGTAAGCACCATTTGAATATTCATCTTGTACAACACATGGTCCATCCCACTTTGGGGTAAATTTGCCCCCTGACTACGCGAAGTAATTATGGGCCTTCTTACTGCAAGAACTTGATCTCCAACTTGAAAACACCTTAAGCAGACTCTTTTGTTGAAAGAACAAGATAGAAGGGCTTAATAACATTTGAGATTTTGTTGAGCTTCCAACCTCTTATCATCAAGAGCTTCTAACTCCACAAGGCGCAATTTCTATGGTGAGCCCTTCTTGAATAGACAATCTTAAAAAAGGTATTTGATGCTCAAGTGGTAGGACTGCTTCAACTCTAAAATCAAGTGAATTTGGGGTTGCTTGCGTTGGTGTGCGTTAAGTTTTTCTATATACCCGCAAAGAATAGTAACAGTAGTAGCAATACGTAGTATAAAAATCATAATAGCAACAACAACAACAACAACAATGGTAATAATAATAATAATAATAATAATAATAATAATAATAATAATTTTTAAAAAGGTGATTTTTCTTTTAAAGAAAAGGAAAAGGAAACTAGAAATTTATAATATTGTAATAAGAGATTTGAATTAAAAAATTTAAAATATTAGGCTTTTAGAAGAAAACGAAAAAAAATTATTAATTTAAAACTAAGAACCCATAATTAAAGAGTCCTAAATAAATTTTAAATATATAATAATAATAATAATAATAAATAGTAGAAGTAATAATTGTATCATACACGTGTTGTTATTGTGTTAAAATTATAATAATAATAATAGTAGTAGTAGCAGCAGCATCAATGTTGAAGAATTCTAAATAGACGTCTGCTCTTTCATAAATTTAATTTCTTTTAAATTTAAATATCAAATAATACATCTAAATATAACTTATTTAAATATTATATTAATGATGAAACTAAAATCATGGTTGAAGAGTTGTAAATAGACTTTGACTCTTTCATAAACTTACCTCTTTTAAAATTTAAATGTTATATAATATATCAAAGTATAATTTATTTAACTATTAAATTAAAGATGAAACAATAAAAACAACAACTAATAGTAGTATTTCGTAGAATGTTCGGTAGTACCAATAAGTATTATTATTATTATTATTATTATTATTATTATTATTATTATTATTATTACTATTACTATTATTACTATAGTAATAATAACAATTATAATAAAAATAATAGCAATAATAATAATAATAGTAATAATTTTAAAAAATATAGTAGTATGTAATAGTACACATGCAGCAGTACTTTTATTTTAGAAAAAAACATAATAGTAGTAATAATAGTGATAGTAATAATAATAATTAGTTTAAGGTTTAAAAATCGAATTTGATAGTATTAACTAATTTTTGAGAAGGCTACAACTTTCCCACTTTATTATTTTATAGGACTTTTCAAATTCAAAATAATCTTTTAATAGAGTTTTTTTTTTTTTTTGCAATCAAAATTTAAGATTAAGATAATAACAAAATGAAAGATAAGGGGTTTGAAATTTGAATTTAATATTTACAATTTTATAGATGACTACAACTTCCTCACATTATCATATATATAGGTGTTTTAAATTTTAAAGATATTTTATAAGAAGCATTATCCTGATAAATGCAAAGAAAGATAAAATCAAAATTCAACCAAAATTATTTTAATTTTTTTTTATCTGAGATAACATGATAATATTCAAAATTTTCAAATTGAAGCATAAAGATTGATGGCAAAACTCCCTTGAATTTTTTCAGTTATTACTCAAATGGGTAATAAATCCAAGTTATTTCTTCTATCTACTCAGAAATTATCAACACATATTGTTACTCTTTTTTAAAAAAAATTGTAAAAGTCGATAAAATGATCCATCCTCATATGATATGTGAAATCTGATTTATATTCACACTGATTATGTTCTCACGATCGTATAATTTGTACAAAAATTACATATTTTATCACAATTCTCTTCTATCAATTATGTATATAGAAAATGAAACAGTTTTTACATAATTTATGTTATTTGATGTGTTCATAAATTAATAGTTATGTAGCAATATTACATTCAATGAACAACCATGTTTGAAGATACAATGAAAATTGATTATCCGGGTTAAATAAGTATGACACATTCTAGATCATGAGAGGTAATTTGCAATCTTTTAGGTTAATTTACTTATGCATGTACATAATTTTTGTTAAAATAGTTCTATAGATATTCCAATTGCATGGTTGTATTGATATTAATTTTATTTCTACATCTATATAAATGTATATATTTTTTATTTAATATCATATGATTTTATGATCTGCAAATGTCTAATTGCCTAATTGAATTATTGTTATAATTTTTTTTCTCGAAATATGAAACAACTTATTTTAGAAAAACTTATTATGTATATATTGATAGCTTCTTTGAAATTTTATGAAAACTTTTACTCGAAAAGTTAAGATAAACTTTCTCAAATTTGTAGGAGGGGGGCAAGGGCAGGGCGGGTATGAGGGAGCGAGGGATTGGTGGGGCTAAGAATTCTTTTTTTAAAAAAAATAAAATAAAATAAACTTTAAAAGAATTATTGGAAGTTGGAGGGGTGGGTGGGATAAGAAATTTTTTTGAAGAAAAATAAAAGTTAAAATAAATTCTATAGGGGTGGGTGGGTGTGGGGGTGGGGTGGATGTTAAATTTGGTGTGATGGTGGGATGGATGACTTGAGAGTGGTATGAAAATTTAATTGAATCAATTCAGAAAATATAATAATAAATATAAATATAATACTTAAAATATTAATGATAAAACTAAATGATGAAATTGTGTAAAAAGAGTAAAGCGTGAAAATTTAAATGAAAATAATAAAGTGTATGTTCTTAGTTTTTAAATCGAGAGTGATGAAATTTGTTAAAAATTAAGTACTTTCAGTGTTTGAAATTAAAAATTGAAAGATAAAACTTTTTTCGAAAAAAAGAGCAATTAATTAGTTGTTATTGCACTATAATAATTATTTTTAATATTTCATAATGAATTTAAAATATGTCAATGTGATACAATAAAAATTGATTAATTTTACTAGTTCAAAGTTAATAAAATCATATTTTTAAAGAATATTTTTTAGAAAAACGTTCCGCGTATCGCGCGGGTACTTATACTAGTATCTATAGTTATACATTACCTCA
>NC_061116.1:65791070-65793596 GCF_002878395.1 Capsicum annuum | reverse complement strand
TATCGCGCGGGTACTTATACTAGTATCTATAGTTATACATTACCTCAAATTTTCTATCAAATAAAATATTAAATAATACCACACTTAATACATGTATTATTTTTCTAATACACTCTACCAAACGACCCCTTGAATAGACTGAAAATCAGACCCGTTGATTGCATGCTTAGTCATAACTGTTCGAACATGCACAGCGAAAGCAACAATTCTACAGGATCAATATAACTTATATATAATCTAGATAACATAATCAAAATGAAAATCAGAAAACTTACCTCTTGAAGCTTTCACACAGTTCGTTCAACACATTGTTTGCCAGGTCTGCTGCCTTCTACTACTTTCTGATTAACCCTATTAATCAACCTTGTGTGGGCAAGTACATTGGGATTGGAGAAGAATAATTGAATTAAGAAAAATCAGCATCTACTTATTCCCACTTTCAATTGAATGAGGAAAAGAAAGAGGCAAACGTTTTGGCCCTTTATTGAAACCTTAAAGCCAAAAAATATTTTCAGCCTTAATAAACCTTAATGCCAAAACGTTTTTAGCTTTAAATTTTTCATAATGCCAAAATTAATTCTTAATACTTTTATTCCTTATTTACAAAAGACCGGTAAATATTACCTCTTCTATAACTCTTTTTCATTTTCAAATTTGATTAGTTAATCAGGCATAATAAAGACCGCAGATTTATTAACTGAGACTTTCAATTATGATATTAATTCGATAATAAATGAATTATCATATCATAATAAATTATAAATTATTCCACTAGAAATTTGTAATTGCACTCCTCGATTTAATTTCAAAATCTACCATTACATCTTATTTAACTTTCCGTGTTAGAATTACCGACACCAATCAATTAAATTAAATTCTCTGAAAAATTTCTCATTGATTAATTTAATATTTTATTTATAATGTTTAACTTATTTCACATGACGGATACAAATCCACCTGCCGGGTTTTCACGTGAAAATTTATAAGCAACCATAAAGGGGTGTCCTCTTTCTCAAGTCCGAGATATGGTTCTATCAACTAATTAATATTTCACTAAGTGATTCGTCATCATCCAACCTATTAGGAATATGTTGACTCACAAAAGAGTTCCACCTTATAATAGATTAAAACGACAAAACAAACTATATAGATAAAAATAATTATATCAAGATTAAGCGTATAAGTACATGTAATAGTCTAGAGAAATCATTTATTAATATTCAGAACATAAACGAATATCTCTAATTGGCCTGGTCAATACATACGAAATGTACTAGCACAAGAAGTCAGAATATTACCACTCCCATAATTAAGATCAAATTATATTTAATCTTGTGCTACAATCATCAAGATGTTTGTCCTACCTCATCTTTGATTGTGAACATTAATTTATTACTTATAAGAACCGACAATTTTAATCTTCCGTGCATGAGTTAAAATACTTCATACACAAAATTATCTACTATGTAAGCAAAGGACACACATGTTAACGCAATGATCTATTCAAATAAAGATTTTATTAATATAATAAATAGTCTTTACATGGGATGAAAATATAATACTATAACACAAATTACACGGTTAATAGTCTATCCTAACAATGTCCCACTTAGACTCATAACCATGAATGCATAATTTTAGCACCTTTTTCTTCCACATGCTTATCAAAAACCTTCTGGGTTAAGCCCTTTGTAAATGGGTCCGCCAAATTGTTCTTCGACTCAATCTTCAAAACTCTCACATCACTGTTTTGAGTTATATCCCGAATCAAGTGGTATTTTCTCTCAATATGATTACATCTTTTATGGCTTCGTGGTTCTTTTGAGTTTGGAACTGCACCACTATTGTCTCAGCAAAGTGGTAGTGGCGTTTGCACTGAAGGAACAACTCCAAGCTCTTTCAGAAAGTTACCGAGCCAAACAGCGTCTTTAGCTGCCTCAGAGGCAGCTATATATTCGGCTTCCATGGTGGAATCAGCAACACATGATTGCTTAATACTCCTCCAAACAATGGGTCTACCTCCTAAATTAAACACATATCCTGAGGTAGATTTTCTAGAATCTTTATCCGATTGAAAATCTGAATCAGTATACCCAATAGGTACAATATTTCCAGAGTGAAAATCAAACATGTAATCTCTAGTCCTTTTAAGGTACTTGATTATATGTTTAACCGCAGCTCAATGTTCTTTCCCATGATTATATTGAAATCTATTAACCATGCCAACAGCAAAACAGATATTTGGTCTAGTACACAACATAGCATACATGAGGCTCCCTACAGCAGAAGCATAAGGGACCTCCTTCATTCTCTCTATCTCATCGGTCGTTTTGGGCGACTGATCTTTTAATAAAGTAATTTCATGCCTAAAAGGAACAAATCCCTTTTTGGAATTTTGCATGCTAAACCTTGGAAGAATAGTATCAATATAAAGTGCTTACGATAAGTCTAATTTCCTTTGTTTTCGATCTCACAAAGCTTGATCCCAAGGATATGATCCGTTTCTCCCAAGTCTTTCATATCAAA
>NC_061116.1:65782911-65788070 GCF_002878395.1 Capsicum annuum | reverse complement strand
TAGATAAGAGAATGCTAATGGATTTAAGCATAGCTACCGGCGAAAAAGATTCCTCATAATCAATTCCCTTTTTTTAGTAAACCCTTTCACAATAACCCTAGCCTTAAAAGTTAGAACTTTTCCATCCACACTTCTCTCTTTCTTATAGATCCATCTACAACCAATGGGTTTGACTCCCATAGGTGGTTCTACAAGTTCACAGACTTGATTGGAATACATAGACTCCATTTTAGATTTCATAGCAGCAATTCAGATTTTAGCATCTTTATGATGTAGTGCTTCGGTGTAATTAAGAGGTTCCATATGAGGCTCTTCAAGAATTCTATCATACGATTCTCCTAGGAGCGCAAACCGTAAAGGTTTTCTAATAATTCTCCCACTACGATGACTAGTCACTACCTTATCTGCTACGTATGGAACTAAATTTTGAACACCCTCAATGTCTTCCTGTACTATGATAGGTTCCTCGACATTATCCTAAATGTTTTCCTCCATAATTACAGGCTGCTCGATGTTACTCCCACTACTTTGAGGTAGTGTAATGTCAATTGTTTGCTCTTGTGCAACCTCTTGCCTATTGACATTTCTCCCACTACATGGATGCAGTGGTATGTTAATAGTGGTTTTTGAAATTTGTTCTTATGTTCCATTAGTCTTAATTCTATTGCTCAATTCCTGTAAAATAATTTTTACTTCTAGGAACGTGGTTCATTAAATAATCTTCTTCAAGAAATCTAGCATTTGTCGAAACAATTACCTTCTGTTCCTTAGGACAATAAAATAAAACCCCTTTCGTCACTTTTGGATATCCAATAAAAACGCACGCTTCTATCCTAGATTTTAATTTATCAGTTTTTCCTTTTAGCACATGTGCTGGACAACTTCAAACCCAAATATGTCGTAGACTAGTCTTGCGCCCACTCCACAATTCAGATGGGGTTAAAGGTAATAATTTTGAAGAAACCAAGTTTAGAATATAATTTGCAGTTTCTAATGCATAACCCCACAAAGAAAAAGGCAAATCTGAATAACTTAACATTGATCTAACCATTTCCATAAGAGTTTTATTTCATCGTTCTGCCACACCATTTTGTTGTGGTGTTCCTGGAGCAGAATATTGAGATGTAATTCCTGATTCTAATAAGTATTTAATGAATTCCACATAAAGGTATTCCCCACTACGATCAGATCGTAATTATGGATTTGTTTATTATGTTGCATTTTTGTTTCCATCTTAAATTCTTTGAATTTTTCAAAGCATTCAGATTTACGACACAACATATAAGTGTATCCATATTTCGAGTAATCATCTGTGAAAGTCACAAAAAACTCAAACCCACCTTTGCTTGTACATTTATAGGACCACACAAATCAATATGAATTAATTCTAACTTATTACCGACTCTATTTTCCTTGGAAGGAAAATGTCTCTTGGTCATTTTACCTTCTAAACAAGATTCACAAGTTAGAAGTGCCTCCACTTTCAATGAACTCAAAGGTACATCAAAACCAATCGTGAAAACCTATTTATGTTAATATGACGTAGACGTAAGTGCCATAAGTATGTTTCACTCAATTCTGAAATACGTTTTCTTTTATGTGATTGATCAACATTATTAAGTTCCATTGTTCGTAGCATATCATGGGAAATATCAAATACAAAAAAATCATGTATTCTAGGAGCAGAAATGATAAAATGCTTATTAAACTTAATAATTGCACAATTATTAGGAAAATAAACATTATAACCAGCATCCATTATTCTTGAAACTGAAAGTAAATTCCTTCTTATAGAAGGTACGTAAAGAACATTATCCAGTCTTAAAACTCTAGAACTACTCAACAAAATAAAAATCCTATTACTAAGGCTGGTGTTGGTTCCCCATTTGCTTGAAACACGTTCAGTTTATTTTCACTTATGTGTCATGCTTCCTGAAACCCCTACAAGGATGTGCAGATATGATTAGTGGCTCCCGAATCTACAGCCCAAAATTAGGTAGAAACAGCTGCTAAAAATATTTCAATGACATATGAAAAAGTTGTACCTTATTTCTGCATCTTTGCTATGTAGCCGGAACACTATTTCTTATAATGATCAGGTTGCTTGTAATGATAGCATTTTCCCTTAGGCTTAGCCACACCATCATTAGCACCTGAAAACTTACAAGATTTCTTCTTTTTCTTTTCGCCTTTTGGCTTAGAAGTCGAAGATGAAGGTTTGTCAACCATCAACGCCATAGGAGGAGCTTGTTGCTTAATGATAGATTATGCCACTTGCAGCTCATTCAACAAATTTACAAGAGATAAGTTCATCTTATTCATGTTATAATTCAAGAGAAACTATTGAAAAATTTCTGGCAGAGTTTGCAGGACCATCTCAACCTGAGATTCCTTATCAATAACCGCACCAAGAATTTCCAGCTCATTCAATAGACCTATCATTTTAAGAACATGTTCCTTCACCGAAGTTTCTTCAACCATTTTCGTGGTCAAAAGAGCTTTCATGGCCGTCTATTTTATAGCAAGATTTTGCTCACCGAACATCTCTTTGAGAGATTAAAGCATATTGTAAATAGTAGTCATGAATTAATGTTGATGCTATAATACATTTGCCATAGAGGCAAGAATGTAGCATCTTTCCATCCCGTCAGCCTTAACCCACTTATCGTAGGCTTTAATCTCAAAATCAGTGGGTTTATCCAACTTAACAGGACATTCCTCAACAGCACAAATTTAAATCCCTCAGCAGTAAGAGCAATATTCAAATTACGTTTTCAGTCCACATAGTTAGGGCCTTCTAGTTTATTTTGATTCAAGATAGAAGTTAAGGGATTGAACCAAGACATGGTTAATATGTTATATAATCCAATTAAAATAGATCATTAGACATGCTACATAATAATAAAATTCTTAAAACCATATCACACATATAACCATGTGCATAAACAGTTAGAATCGTTAGGGAAACTTAACTATTTTAGCAAATATACATGTAATGTCAGATATTTTATCTCTTAAATAAAACAGAACTAGCTCAGTTAGAGAGTAAAATGTTCATTTAAATTAGATAAATATCGTATTTCATAAGTCTTTATACCATTGAACCAACATGTAACTTAGTTGGAAAGTTAATACAAGTTATCAAAAACAAGAGACTATAAAATGGTATTACACTATACAAGTTTATCCGATGGGGAAGATGACCTATGTCAACATGTAAACTCATTGCTATTATTAACCACTGTAAATCATAAGGAATGATCCTTATCACCACTGGTTTGCAAAAGATAATCTTTTCAGAATTTTTAATTTTTTCAAAAACATAAAAACGCCCAAAAACTCATCAAAATGACCCCAAATGGCCAAAAACCGACCTGGGTCATAGTAATTTGTGTGTATTGTTCAATGGATCTTTTTCAATAAACGTACCAAATTTTAAGTCATTCGGAGTTCGTCAAAAACTAAAAAACTCCAAAACCAACCAAATCGGCAATTATTGGCCGAGCTGTTGCGAGGGTCAGTAGGGATGTCTACACTGCTTGGCCTTACTAATACTGTTCATACAGTGAGTAACAACAATGGTTGGGTTTTGTCGAAACTCTATCATAATTTTTTTCCTTAATCCACAAAACTATGCAAAATTCGTTTTATGCTTTCTTGATGATAAACTTCGATTCTCTCTTGAAATCAATAACATCATCAAAAATATGAAAAGCAGTCAGCAACAACATGATATCAAAAACATGAAAAAAAATAGTCAGCAACAACATGATTTATACAACTATTATCCAAAATATATACAACAAATCATGTAATTTCTTTTACATTATCTAGCATATGTAAGAAGACTACTGATACCAATTGTTAGAACATGCACAGCAGAAGGAATAATTCTATAGGATCAATATAACTTACATATAATCTAGATAACATAATCAAAATGAAAATCAGAAAACTTACCTCTTGAAGCTTTCACACAGTTCGTTCAACACCTTGTTTGCCAGGTCTGCTGCCTTCTACTGCTTTTTGATTAACCTTATTAATCAACCTTATGTGGGCAAGTACTTTGGGATTGGAAAAGAATAATTGAATTCATAAAAATCAGCCTCTACTTATTCCCACTTTCAATTGAAAGAGGAAGAGAAAGAGGCAAAGGCTTTAGCCCTTTATTGAAACCTTAAAGCCAAAAAATATTTTCAGCCTTAATACACCTTAATGCCAAAATGTTTTTAGCTTTAAATTTGTCATAATACCAAAATTAATTATTAATACTTTTATTCCTTATTTACAAAAGACCGGTAAATATTACCTCTTCTATAACTCTTTTTCATTTTCAAATTTGATTAGTTAATCAGGCATAATAAAGACCGCAGATTTATTAACTGAGACTTTCAATTATGATATTAATTCGATAATAAATGAATTATCATATCATAATAAATTACAAATTATTCCACTAAAAATTTGTAATTGCACTCCTAGGTTTAATTTTGAAATCTACCATTACATTTTATTTAACTCCCCATGTTAGAATTACCAACACCAATCAATTAAGTTAAATTCTTGGAAAAATTTAACTCATTGATTAATTTAATCCTTTATTTATAATTCTTAACTTATTTCACATGACGGATAAAAAATCCACCTGCAGGGTTTTTACATGAAAACTTATAAGCAACCATAAAGGGGTGTCTTCTATCTCAAGTCCGAGACATGGTTCTATCCACTAATTAATATTTCACTAAGTGATTCGTCATCATCCAACCTATCTGGAGTATATTGACTCACAAAAGAGTCTCACCTTTTAATAGATTAAAACGAAAAAATAAACCACATAGATCATAATAATTATATCCAGATTAAGCGTATAAGTACATGTAATAGTCTAGAGAAATCGTTTATTAAGATTTAGAACATAAACGAATATCTCTAATTGGTCCGCTCAATACATACAAAATGTACTAGCATAAGACGTCGGAATATTACTACTCCCATAATTAAGATCAAGTTATATTTAATCTTGTGCTACAATAATCAAGATGTTTGTCCTACTTCATCTTTGATATAATATTAATCATGTAATTTGTGTTATAGTATTATATTTTCATCCCATGTAAAGACTATTTATTATATTAATAAAATCTTTATTTGAATAGATC
>NC_061116.1:65777772-65779911 GCF_002878395.1 Capsicum annuum | reverse complement strand
GATCTATTCAAATAAAGATTTTATTAATATAATAAATAGTCTTTACAAGGGATGAAAATATAATACTATAACACAAATTACATGGTTAATAGTATATCCTAACAATTACTCCTACTGAGTTCTTGAGACGGCCTCTTGGTGAAGATTAAAAATTGTAGGGTATATATAACTAGATTTGGTCCCCATTATGAGGATTTTGCTGGATAAGCTATTATTTATTTTCAAATCTTTTTTATTTTTGCACCAGATATTTTGCATCCTATTCTACCTTTTAATTGAAATATTTTAACGTACTTGATTTTTCTTATAACTAATATAGTTTGGTTATTTTATACTTATGACATTAGCTTATATACGTTGATAATGTGAATAATTTTTACTGAATAAATCTCATGCTTTTTATGAGTTGTCCGTCGTCGTACTTTTCAAGTTAAAATTCCACCTATTCATTATGTGCAACTAACTAGGGGGTTTGGGCCACAGGTGACAAAAGAGTTTTAAAATGAGGTATAGGTGACACAAATCTTAATAATTGAGTAGAGGTGACAATTACTTAATTATGGTTTAAGAAAGTTTTAGAAATTTCAAAATAACTCACAAGTTTTTAAATTTACACTTTGATCCAAATTTACAATTTCAATTGAGTTCATATGTTAGACTCCTAAATTGATTAATCTAGGACTAGGGATGAGTTTTCACAGGGTTACCTCCTAGAGTACTCGATCAACTACAACTTCAATTATTTTTATATGATTTTAAAAATTATGCATATATTTTATGATTTTAAAAATAATTAATATCATTTCGGACCAAATTAACATTTTCAAAACTACTTGTCATTCTTTTCCAAAATACAAATCAACCCATACAAAATATTTCATCATTTTAAATCTCGAGGTCTGGCTCTTTCTCTCTTATTCTCACCCAACAATACAGTACAGACAATAACTAGTCAATAAATTTGCTCAACCCTCTACAACAGATCGCTTTTCTTCTCATTTCCAACCACATAGGTGTTATTTTTGACATCATTCTTGCTTGTATCAGTCGTTTTCTTTGTCTTTGTAGGCAACAGAGTTCGAGAAGAGCTCTATATTTATTTATTTATTTTCTAAAAAATAAGGGTTTTTAAGTTAATGATGAAAAATAAAACTTTTAGTTGTATTATCTTCGAGAATGGGTTTACAATTTTGAGTTTTAATGGTAAGATTGTAGGAAGAACTCAAGAAATCTCTAGTTTCTGTTGTAGTGTTCCGTTGACTGTCGTGGTATAGTTGGATGGTGGTGATGGTGGTGGTGGTGGTGGTGGTGTTTGTGGTCGTCATGGTGGCACCGGTGGTGGTATTGGTTGGTGGTGTTTATGGTGGTATCGATATTCATGGTGTTTGTTTGTTTGTTGGCATTAGTTGGTGGTGTTTGTGGTGGTGGCTGTTGGTATGTCGGTATTCGTGGTGTTTGTAATGTATTTTTTAAAATCTATGCATACATCAACTGTAATGTAATTTTTATTTTTCTTTGTCTGTAGGTAAAACATGTCTCCCAAAAGAAAAGAAAGTGAAAGTGGATCAACGTCTGACCACTCAAAAAAAAAAGGCTACACTACAGAGGGATTCGGAGGAGATTCCTAAACAATCTCAGTCAGGGAAAAGTGAAGCTGAGGAGAGATGTAAAAACAATGTTGAGGGAGGTGGAAAAGGGTCCATAGATGGTGATGAAGAAAATAAAAGTGAGAAAGAGGAGGAATTGGAGAGTCAGAAAGAGAAAGAGAACCACATTATACGGCTTTCCTTGGTCTTTCATGGTAAAATTAATCACTAATTTTACTCATCCATTAATATTGAATATAGTTATTATGATTTTTTTTTGCTTGATTCCTGTTTACACTTTTTAGGCTTGCGCATTTGAAGTCATTCCTCCCCTCCGAAAGCAGTTAATGGATTACCCGGATGAGGTTTCTCATCCAAGGATGTTTAGGTGGTTGGCTGCAAAGAGCAATACCAATACTAAGGAGGCTAATCTCTTTAACCCTCTGGATGATGCAGTACGTCTTCTTCAAGTAAAATAATTCTACTCAAAGATAAGAAAGATATTGAACAGATATAACATCTGTTCAATATCTTTCTTATCTTTGAGTAGAAT
>NC_061116.1:65718210-65777672 GCF_002878395.1 Capsicum annuum | reverse complement strand
CTCTGAAAGCAGTTAATGGATTACCCGGATGAGGTTTCTCATCCAAGGATGTTTAGGTGGTTGGCTGCAAAGAGCAATACCAATACTAAGGAGGCTAATCTCTTTAACCCTCTGGATGATGCAGTACGTCTTCTTCAAGTAAAATAATTCTACTCAAAGATAAGAAAGATATTGAACAGATGTTATATCTGGTGCATGAGATGTGATATCTGATACACCAGATGGGACGTCTGTTGTGACGGGGTATATCTTGCATCAGATTACCCATTTGTGGCTTTGGTTCTCTGAACCCAACTCCTAAAAGATTAAACATCTACTGCAAATTATGCAACAGATGTTTAATCTGATAACATATCGTTCATCTATTGCAACGTACAGATCATCTGTTGCATAACAGATTACTCATCTTGTGTAGCTGTTGCAACAGATGATTGATATTTTGCATCAAATTATCCATGTATTGCACTGTTTCTCTGAACCAGACTCAAACGGATTTTAACCATATACTGCAAACTATGCAACAGATGGGTCTTTTTTTTAAAATGTAGCCTAACTGTGAAAATTATTATATTATATGATTTAAATGCATCTGCCTTTTTTTCTTTTTTATAGGTTGTGCATCCATAGATCGTGCCTACTAAGGAGGAGTCGGTGATGACTTCTTATATTACTCTTGGTTATGTTGATACTATTGCAGACCCAACGGTGGAGTTAACAAAGAAGGAATTGGCCGGAGCAACAGCCATAAGAAGAGCAGTTAGGCAAGGCCAGCCTAATATTGAGGCTCTTCATGACCAACCTTTTAATAAGGCAGATTCGGGAGTTTCTTTTAGTGGAATTGTTGGTGTTGGTGGCAGACATGCTGATACTTTTACCAAAGAATAAATATTTTTGAAAACACCCTTTTTCACCCTTACACAGGTCCCTGTCACCCCTCTTCACCTTTGTGTTCTTATTGCGAATGCGATGAGTGCAAGGACAGATAGGACAAACTCTTTGAAAAAGTAGAGGCTATCTCTAAAGCTATCGAGGAATTCAAATCCAAGAGGTGTGTCATACCATCCAAAAAGGTGAGGGAGCCACACACTCCTACAGCGTTGGTTAGGAGAAAGAAAAGAGCAATTAGAAACGTACACTCCGCTCAAAAATCAAAAGAAATTAGAATTCCTCCCTCTCCAAAAGCTGTTGAAGTTCAGGGGCCAGTAAAGAAAGTGGACATATACGCAGAACTTGGCACCGAAAAGAAGAGGGATCTGCGACGGGCCAAGAATGCCAAGCCAGGCGCATCAGATTTCCCCAGGCCTCCCTTTCCCCCCCAAGACTTCCTGACTATGACTGATATGCGTATGCCGTACGAGGACAAGGCAGGTTTACTTTTCCTAACCTAGACCTTCTAATATACCCCATGAAAAAGAAGCTATGCAACAGATTTCACATCTTTTGCAACAGCTGGGTATACTGGTGCAACTGGTTGTGGTTCTGTTGCAACTTATTATCCATCTGTTGCATAAGTTGCATTGGATTATTGATTTAGAGAACCCTGTGCAATAGATGGACCATCCGTTGTATCTTTACAATTACTAACCTATTTAAAAATTGACTTCTTTAAAAATTGATTTCTTATCTCACAGCATGTTGACATAATTCTCTACCTCATGAGGAAAAGGCAATTAATGTACCAGGAAGCTTATGACGCTGCCAATAGGATAATGGACCTCGACTTCTGTAAGAATCTCAAGGATAGATACGATCAACTCAATGGAGAGGCATCAGCCCTTGGCGTGGGACTTGATTTCCTAGTTCCTACGTTGGTCTAATAATCTAATAATCTAAGTCTAATCTGTTGCAACAGTGGGAAGACCTATTGGATAATTTCTATGAATAATCTAATAATCTAAGTCTAATCTGTTGCAACAGTGGGAAGACCTATTTGATAATTTCCACAGATGACCTAAATTTTACAACATATGCCTAAATCTTTTTGATATTTTCCAACAGTTACGCTTGAATATCCATGTGCTCGTCGACAACAAACCAGTAGCAAATACACACACCGCCATGAAAATTTCAGCAATTAGGCTTCAATATTCATGTGCCCAACAACACCAAACTAGTAGCAATAATGGCAACAATGAAGTATCTTCTTGCTCATTTTTGTTTCTCTTCAAAAGCCTTGACTTTGTTCAACAAACCCCAGATTACACGATTTGCTTGTAAAGGGTGTCGTTCTTCATACCAATCAAAGTAATCGCATCCACCCAATTTCTATAAAAAGAGAACACAATTACAAAACAATTGCAAGTCAATAATTAATCAATTAATTAAATAAAAACTATTACCTTTGAAATCTTACAAGTAAAAAACCTACGACCCGAATTTTGTTGAGTCCAAGAAGTCTTTAACAGAGCTTCATGACCGCACTTACAATATCAAAAATCTTTATCACAAAAAATAGTAGATGATGCGCTCGACATTGTCAAGGTCAGTTGGAAAAATCAAAGTAATAATTTGAAGAATTTGGATAGATAAAAGAAGATGATGATGAAGAAGAAGATTTGCGAATTTAGGGTTAAATTTTAGGAGAAAGATGAATATATAAGACAATGGGGGGGAAATGACCGTTGGGGGCCAAGTGACGCAAGTCAGTGAAATGTGTCAGGACTGACACTAACACATTTGACGCCTATTTTATTTTACGTCTTTAAAATGAACATATCTACTTGATGCCTATTTTATTTTAGGTGTTTGAACTGAAAACGATCGATGGGTTGCGCCTTTTTTATTTCAATTCACTTTAACCTTTTTAAATGTAGTGGCAATTTTTTATGTCCAACAAAAGTTAAATTTTTATAATGCAACAGATTCTCCATCCGTTGTAATAGTTATCCTACCTATTCTGACATATAGTTTATCTGTTGCAATAGGTTGGTCATCTGTTGCATTATCTCGATATTTTTATCTAAAGTCCATCGGTTGCAAAAGTGGGAAGACATGTTTGATAAAGTCCAACAGATAACCTACCTTTTGCAACATATGTATAATTCTGTTCGATTATTCCAATAGATATATCGTATGTTGCAACAAATAAAGTCCATCTGTTATTTTTTTTTTCAATAGATGTGTCATCTGTGGCATTATCTTGATGTTTTTATCTAAAGTCCATCTGTTGCAAAAGTAGGAAGACCTGTTTGATAAATTCTAACAGATCACTTACCTGTTGCAACATATGTCTAAATCTGTTCAAATTTTTCAATAGATATGTCATCTGTTGCAACAGATACATTATCTATCGCAATATTTGAATATAGTATTCCTTTTTAATTAATAAATTCAAATCTAAGTAATAAATAAAATTCATAGACAAAATAAAATAAATCGAAGCCTTCATAAATTAGCTGAAATAAGTCAATGAATAAATGAAATGTAAAAAAATTATTATGGGTACAGATCTCAACAAATACATCAACAACAATTTAAGTATACTGCCAAGGATTGCTTTGACAGGCTCAAGTTATAAAGATCTACTCAATATGGACAAGTTGATCTTCATCTGATGTTATGGAATTCGGCTTTGCTCATCGTGGATCCTCATTGTCGCTTGCGTATAGTTTTTGCGCTTTCTGTTCTCCGTATTTCCATAAAAAGAGTAGCATATTGTCAATGTTGTTCAGCTGTAGCTTCTTCTACATCCACCTGGAAAGCCAAAATTGGTCATGCTAATCACAGAGATACAATAAAATAGAAAAGAATAACTCATCTCTTCTAGCAAATCAAACAGGTCTTCCTTCTATTTTAAATTATCCCAAACATATTATATTTTTTTTGCAACAATGAACCAACTATTGGGATAAATTTCTACATGAGGAAGACCCTGTGTGATAATTTCCAATGGATGAACCATCCGTTTCAACATATGAATTATCTGTTGTAGCAGATAGGTCGTCTGTTGGTACAAATAAAAGTCATACGAAGATCTGTTTGATTTGCTAAAATAGATGAGACATATGTTGCACCAGATAAAGTATCTGGTGCAACAAGTTATTCAACTATTGCAATAGATATATATGTATGTTTGATAATTTTCAGCAGATGTGTCATTTGTTAAAACAAATATGTGTTTGTTTGTTTTGTCAGTTGGAAGACATATAATATATTCACCTTCTTCATCTCGTGCTGCTCTCCTTTGGACATTGTATGTTGCTCAGTGCAACATGCAGATAGAGGAGTTGCAATTTTGCTTTTTTGGATGCCTGATAATGCCCTGGAAATCACTCTTCTTCTCCTCTTAGCCCTAATCTCTAATGGAGCGAATGAAAATAAAATCCTCTTTGATGGAATGAGATCCCTCTTAGATATTAATTCCTTTACAAAAGCAATTAATGCATTAATAGCATTAATCACTACAGCATGTTTCGCCCCGCAGTCTTGACATTTGCATGCAGAACATTTGCTCGTAGAGGCAAAATCTATATAACCAGTATGATCATACTCATAATGGTTTGCTTTAAATACTATAAGAGAAGCATCATTAGCACCAACAGCAGAACCACTACCACTACCAACAGCTCTATCAATAATAACAAGTCCACCCTCCAAAATTATTTTTCTTACAATGGTTGTTGCTCCAAACAATTTCATTTTTATTCTATCGATGACCTTAGGGTCTAATAAAGTTTGCACAGACCGTAAAGTAAGCAAAAATGGCATCTTTAACTCTCGATTGGTCAAAACTAGCGACGGATGCACATTCTAACATAAATCATTACATATATTAGAATGATGATTAGATCATTCAAAGAAAGAACATTAATTAAAATAAAAAATTAATTATAATTATACTTATTGTATCCTTCGGGGGGTTGAAGAGATCAAGAAATTTTACATTTTTATGAGTTTTGACCGACAACCATCTCAAGATTCTTGAACAGGAAACTCCTTCCTGGTAGTTCACTTGTTGTCTCTAATAAGGAATGGCTTTAAATGCCCAAGCCTATAAAATAATGCCAATAAATCAAAACCATTATTGAGAGAAAAAATAAATGATATCATAATAGAAGAAAGAAAAACTTACCATGAAAGCCCATGGGAAGCCATAAAAGTTGACTGTCTTTGGCGCTAACGGAGTCAACAAATATTTGACAGTCATTTTGAAGCTTTCATACCCCCATGGATATCTATTAAACTCCTCAAGATCCTCGAAGAGCTTTATTAAACCGAGGCTTATGTTGTTGTTAACATCTCTCGCCTAAAGAATATTATGTACAACCCAAACCAAGCACAATGACTGATTGTGCTTCGTTGAAAGTCCTTTACCTTTCAACGCTTCTATCAAATTTTTATTTTTGAAGTTTGGACCAATAATGGACACCAGGTCATCATGATCACACGACTTTCCTTTGCCTTTTTGGGGTGTGCGGGGTGCTTTTTTTTTAGGTTAGAATAGGTATAACTTGAGAAGGAGGATAACATTTTAGTCCAGTAACTATGGCAAATTCCTTCCAACCAAAATAAACAGGCATGTTACAGTAATTTATCCACACCTCATCCATCTTATCTTTGTTTTCATACATAAACCTACGCTTGAGAAGTTCATATACCATTTTCATTTGGAAACGACCATTGTTGTCCTCCAAAAAATCAAGATATATCCCAAAGCAGCTGTCCCTGAAATAAGCATCTAATTTTTGCTCTTGAAGTATTTTTCTGAAGGCGTCGAAAGATTTTCCCAGGGCTGACTTAACCACGAAATCACCCGTTAAATCTGCGGCACCATCGCACTGCATTCTCATAGGATAACGATCAATGCTGAAGGCTTTGACCAGCTCTTCGGTAGAAGGACTATTAGCATCTGCATAATCTCTTTTGAAAAATTCCTTCTTCTCGTGTTCATTATATTCTACTCCCGATTGAGATAACGCTTGTAAAGCAAGCTCATAGAGTGGTGGATGTAGCCTAGCTGCTTTACTTGTTCCTTTACTTGGACTTGATTTGGTTTCTGTTTTTTGGGAACTATATTATCTAAAATTAATAGGAACATAAAATAATATATTATTGTTGATTAATGCATCATTAAAAAGGATAACAGTAAATCAAACAAGAAAAATAGTAAAATAACAGTTGCAACAGATCACCGATCTATTGCAACAGGTAGTATATCTGTTGCAGCATATAACCAAACTATTATAGTGGATGAGTAATCTATTGCAATAATACAAAACATACCACTTATCTTTTAAGACAGATGAATGATCTGTTCAACAGATCGCACAACTGTTGTGACATCATTTGTTGCAACATATGAGTGATCTGTTGGAACAATTAAATAATCCGTAGCAACAGCTGAGTAATCTGTTGTGATAATACAAAATATATCACTCATCTGTTGAGAAAGATGAATGATCTGTGCAACAGGTCACACATCTATTGTAACACATGAGTGATCTATTGGAACAGTTATCAATGGTCAATATTGTTTAGATTTCTTCCAACATAGGGTCGTCTATCGCGGCAGATGAATGATCAGTTGGAAAAATCAAGTCTTGGACTTTTTCCTATAGGAAGAGTTGGTAGGATTTTATCCAACAGGAGGTTCATCTGTTACATCAAATCATTAATCTGATGGTTCTTCCATTGCACCAGATGGTTAATTAGTTGCATCAGATTTTTTTATTCGAAGCTTAATCTGTTGCAACATATGGTAAAGTTGTTGCATCAGATTATTAATCTGTTGTATCAAAATTATAATCTGATGGTTCCTCTGGTGCATCAGATGGTTGATTTGTTGTATCATATGATGAATCTATTGCATCAGATGGTTAATATGTTGCACCAGATGGGTAATCTGTCGGAGGAAATAGTAGCATGATTTTGTTAAACAAAAAACAGCAATTTCACCATTTTTACCAAGAATAAGAACAGAACAAATTAAACCAAATTGTCCTTTTGTGTTTATAAACACAAACAATAAAGATCAAACTTCAAAAAAATGCAACAAACAACAAAATATCATAATTCACTTCAAAAAGAGAAGAGAAGAGAAGAAATACCAGCAATTAGGATTTTATTCAGATCGCATTTCAAATTAGTGCAACAAATATTAAAATTATTAACCAATACTATAAGAGAAGTTGACTCAAGTTCCTCATTTTCTTCAAAACTAAAAAGGCCATAAATTTTTACCTGTGAAAAAAGAAAAGGACCGATGAAGAATTCGAAGTTGTTGTGGTCGGAGAGCAAGGTTGTCACGTCAATTGAAGTCGAAAATAAATTGGAATCCCAACTATTTATAGTCGGATGTTGAAGTCACCGAGGATTGAAATAAAAAATTTGCAGAACAGTTGGTTGGGAGAGAGTTAAGAGAAGCTGTCGAAAGAGGGATGAGAGACAGGTTGATTGAATTGAAGAGGGGAACTCGAACCCCAACTATTTGTCGTCGGGGTTTGAAGGGAGAAATTTTGTAGAACTGTTGATTGAGAGAGAGTTGAGAAAAGCTGTCGAGAGAGAGAAGATAGTGGTTGATTTGGATTGAAGAGGGTGTGGGTTTGGTTGATTTGTATTTTTGAAAAGATTAGAAAGTTTTGAAAATATTAATCATTAACTTGATCAAGTTTCCTAATAATGTTTGACCCTATCTGTTGGTCAATTTCACCAATCCTTCATTCAAGACTTAAAAGACACCTATTCTTCAATTTTCTCAACTAACTGCAGTTTTATTTTAGGTGACTAATTTTTCAGCTATTAATGTATATAAGTTAAACTCTCTTAATTATTATCTTCTATTAATTAAAATGCTAAGGCTAAAATATTGCCCTCTGCCACCTCCCCTAAAAATATATAGTATAAAAAATGAATTGAGCTGGAAGGAGCATCTGAGGAATCAGTAGCAGATACTGATACTAATATAGATATTGTTTTAGTGAAAATCAAGAGAAACCCAAATATGAAGATCATCAAATATAATATCTGTGACAATCCTTTTCTTGATTTTATTTTCGTAATTTTGCTAAGAAAATTCTCAGGATCTTTCCCTTCCTCATTCACACCTTTGAATATACACACACACGCAATCACTTTACTTTTATTTTGAACAACTTTCATATTTGATTCTTCTAGCTTCTTTCTCCATATACATATTGTGAAAGTGAAATTTCTCTGGATTATTATTAAATTGGAATAAAAGAAATGGCGATGTTTGGTTTATCGTAGGAGAATGGGAGAAGTTACAAATGACGAACCCCGCGTCCTAGCTGTTGATGACAATCTTGTTGATCGAAAACTTGTTGAAAGTTTACTCAAGAAATCCTCTTGCAAAGTTAATCACTTTCTTGAATGTTCTATTTATTTAATTCAGAATAATCGGATGGTATGTTTTACTTTCTTTTACTTATAGACGTGATACCAATATAATGTTGAATCATGAATGTTAAGTTTTCAACCTTGTGCACTGAACCAGAAATTTATGCAAGGTTAAAAATCAAAGTAAAATATCACACTTGAAATTTAAACTTACTTCCTTTTCAGTAGATAAAACTATTCTCTTATGAAAGATTCAATAGTTCATATATGACAAAAATAATTCATCGATCTTTACAGTTTTATAATTTTCTGGCAAACAAATTCAAATGAACACCTTAATTTTACATAGCTCCGCCACTGATTAAGCAATGAAGAAAAGACCATTCCCAGGAAACAGAAAAGAAGAAAATCGAAAACAGAAAAGAAGAAATGGAAGATGAAGACTATCCGGTGCCATCCGGCCCAACCATAGCAAATCCCTTTAGGGATCGTTTGGTGTGAGGTACTAATACAAATAGTCTCAGAAAAAAATAATAGTTTCAAATAAAATAATAATCCCCGGATAAATATTTCAATACTTCATTTGATTGGCTAATTTGGAATAACTTATTTCGGTACTAATAAATAGAATTGGGATAAGTTATCTGGGGTTTGGGCCACAGGTGACAAAAAGAGTTTTAAAATGAGGTGCAGGTAACACAAGTCTTAATTATTAGTTGGAGGTGACAATTACTTTATTATGTATCAAGAAAGTTGGGAAAGTTTTAAAATAACCCACTATACCTAAAATAATGGGAAACGAAGGGAAAAAAAGGCATCTTTCTCTCGCTTCTCATCCATTATTGTTTTCTCTCTCTTATCGATTTTTGTTATTAATTGTTTCTATTTCTGCTGCTTTATTCATCATTTTCTGCTTCATCTTCTTCTTGTCGACCATTTGTTGTTGTTGTTGTTAGTACAGTGCTACTACTACGATCTAACCAATTTCTTAGGTCAAATTTTATTTACTACATCACTTTCCACTTTGGCATTACTTCATAGGTTACTTTGGTAAGTAAAATTATGATTTTTATTCGTATTTGTCATCTGGGTACACTTTTGTTTTTCCAACAATGGATAGAACCCCGATTATGAATCCAGCACAAGTTCCCACAATTTAAACAGATCAATCATCTGGTATATCAGATGATTAATCTGTTGCATCTGACTATTTATCTGTTGCATTATCGTATTATCTGTTGCTTCAGATGTATTATCTGTTGTATCAGAATGTTTATCTGTTGCACCAGACTAATTATCTGTTGCAACGAATGATTAATCTGTTTGAAACAACACAAATCAACCCCTGCCATAAACCCAACAGATAAATCTTGCTATTGCTACTGAATTCTAAATTATTCCTTTTTATGTTGAATCGTCAAAATATTTATTGAGAAGATAAATAGATAGAATTAAATTAAATATTGACTAAAACGTTAAAGATCAAACATAATTTATTTATTAAATAAATAAAAATACATATAATAGACTAAAAGAAAAATAATAGTCTTATTATTATTATTATTATTATTATTATTATTATTATTATTATTATCATCATCATCATCATTGTCAACCGGCCAATCTTCAATCTAAAGTAGCAACAAGGCCCTCCTCAGCCTGCGTATCTCGCGGAGTATTCTTGATCTAACTTCTCCCAATTCCCATTATAGATCACGAACTTGATTCCGAAGTTTATTCACGGCGTCTTGCAGAAAAGCAACGTCCCACACTGGGTCAGCCATAATCTTATCTTCTAGAGTGTAATATGAAAGACGAGATGCAATAAATAAATAGAGTGTGTATTTGAATGAACGATTGAGTAAGGACGGACCTATTTATAGAGGATTGAATTTGAATGAGAGGTAAAATGGCGCGACTATTCACCTCCATACATTAATTAAATTTTTAATTAAATTAAGAAAATAAATATTGTGATATAAGTCATGACTTTTCAGATTATTATTATTAATTAGTCTTTCGAAGAACTGTTTTTATTGAGTTGTGGCAACAGATTCTATATTTGTTGCATCAGATAACACATCTGTGACAACAGATATATTATTTGTTGCAACAAATATAAAATATGTTGCATCAGATAACATATTTGTTGCAACATATAATCTAACTGTTCACCTCCATTTATTAATTACATTTTTTATTAATGTGAAAAGTAATGAATTAATTAAATTAAGAAATATTGTGATAAGTCATGATTTTTCATATTATTATTATTAATTAGTTCTTTTCAAGAATTGCTTTTATTGAGTTGTGACTTGATATAGGTTGCATCAGATAAATCATCTATGACAACAGATATATCATTTGTTGCAAGCATAGTAAACCTGTTGCATCAGATAATTTAATTGTTGCAACATATAATCTACTTTTTTAAAAAAAAATAACTATATCATCATATCATTAATCCAAATTTGCTTACTTTTTTATTTTATAAATAAAAAAAAATACCTTTTCAAATTCCTTAATAAAATAATAATCATTTTATTATATAATAAATAATTTAAAAAATAAAAATGGTGAAAAGTCACAATCATTTATTAAAATTGTGGTTATAAATTGTGTTTATTATTTATTTACAAAATATTTTTCATATTGAATAATCAGAACTCTGAGTTATGTCTTTCTTTTCACCCTCTCAATAACAACAATAGCCCCTTTTTTATTAATAACCGCCAGGTGCAACATATGATGATCTGTTGTAGCAGATTAACCTCTAACTGTTGACACAAATTGTTGCTCAATCCCTACCACCAACCGTCGATATGTTGAGAACAAGGAATACACAAAATGATTATTATTAAATACTAAATAAGAATTAAAAATTCAAAGTCGACAATAAAATGAAATGAATGTTCATAGATTTTTGAATCCCTTGGGTAGATTTGATATACTAAAGGAGGAAAATAATTTCTAAAATAAAAAACATTACCTAATTATTACTACTACTAGTATTATTATCGTAATCAGACATCTTTCATTCATTCGGCAGCCTTGCTCCGAAGTCAGTCAAATATCTCTCTGGAGTTCATCAATCAAACTGCCTTTGAAGTTCATGCAAGGACTCGATATTAATATTCTTGTACGAATCTGGATATCCGTATTTGTAAGGAAGGACCTATTTATAAACTATTGTATCTCGGAAAGAAAAGAAAATTACTTTAAAATAAATCTAACAGATGGGTAATCTGTTACAAAATATATTATTTCTATTAGATAACTTACAAACAACATACTGGCAATCTTTTTGCAACAGATGTATATATCTGTTTGATTTTTACAACAGGTTAATCACTGTCGTAACATATGTCTCCAATTGATTGACAATATAAACAGATGTGTTATCTAATGCAACAAGCTACTCATCTATTTATTCAATTTAATCCATAGATGGGCTAGTAAGAATAAGGTGAGTGCAGATGGATCCACTATCATATGTGTGGGAGTCAAGTATGTATTACTGATAAGGTTATCGGGACAACACACACAAAGTACAATATTTTTGTGAATGCAGTTTTTAACCAATTAGGCATTGATCATTCAAACAAGATCATGCATTATACCGTTAAGTTTGATGGGTTCAAAATTGATAAGGCTGAGGACCTCATGAAGATAGTGCAGATACCCTACTACGAATTACTGATGGTTGTGCTTGTGTTTATGCGTGTCAAGTTTTAAGAATGGATCAATATTTGTCATCATTGCAGATAACCAATAGCGATTGGACTTAACTTTAAGTGTGAATTGGACCCTTAGAGGGCCCTCGAACCCTCGCACTGCATCAAACAAGAATGAAAAACCAATATAGTTATTGCCCTGGCCAAAATTTATATGGTTGGGTTGCTCGCTCGGGTTGATGATTATACACCAGAAGGTGCGGCAGGATAATGATTTTGAGGGAAAATGGGTTGTTGATGGAATACTATATCATCTGAGAGCTAATTGAAGAAGAGACATAGGGTAGAAAGTAACTTCTAACGAATCTAACCGATGGAATTATCTTAACAGATGCGAAATTTGAATCAAGTGCAAATATGAAAGTGTCTCCGGTAATGTAATTTCGTCTGTTGTGTGTCTGAAAGAAAAATAATACAGATGGACATTTTGCTAGGGAGCTGTATGGTCGAGATTATCCCCTAGGTAGAAAATAGGAGAAGACCAACAAAGCAGCCTCACGGGCATCGAGGGTAGAAATAATGTTCAGCAAGTCTAGAAAACTTACGCCAACAACAACTGCAGTGAAAATAAGGAAACTAAGCGAAGGTGGCAATTTTTGAATTTTAAATTTCATCCGATCTTCTTGTTTGTGTTTCCGATCAGGTCCACTGCCGTTGACCTGATCAGAACCACAAACGAGATTAAAAGGCAAATAGAGTATCATTGCTTCCTTAGCAATATGGTTATAATTGATTGTGTTTTCTTGCCTTGACATGCTTTCAACATTCCTTGGAGAAGATCAGATGCTTGATGTAGTATGTGAATCCTGATAATTTTCAAGCTTGCCTCCAGCTAGTTGATTCTGCATTCAAGCTGGTCATTACCATCTTCGAAGTTGGTAAGGAGTTCCTCGTCTCTTGTGAGTTCGATCGGGAACACTACCTTAAAAGTTATGACATTCTAGAAGCCCTTCAGAACACTTTCTCTTCAGAAGCTTTAGAGGATACATGGAGGGTCGCTGTGTTTGTTTTAGGTCAAAATGTGTTGATGCACGTTGAAGATGTGGTCTAAAAGTTGAATAACACACTTTTATCTAGCGTTGCTCCATGCATCTTGCTTAACCAATTCTATAAATTAGTAAGCATGGAGCTACGTAGCATATGATTTAAACGAGCTCTACCAAGCCTATCAAACATTATGTAACTCCAAGCTCATTACCCTATCAAAAAATATGCCCGAGTTAGTGCACATAATAAAAAAGCTCAATCTGTCAGCCTTTCTGCTAATCACTCTTCTCCAATATAGATGACAAGATATGTACTATGTAAAAGTCTACACCATCGCCAGACATAATTGCCTCGAAACATGTCTGGCGACGGTGTAGACTTTTGCATAGTAGATATCTTATCATCTATATTAAGGAAGAGCAATCAGCAGAAAGGCTGAGAGATTAAGCTCGCTCGATTTGTGCACTAACTCGGTCATATTTTTTTGATAGATTAATGAGCTTAGAGTTACGTAATGTTTGATAGGCTTGGTAGAGCCGGTTTAGATCACACGTTACGTAACTCTATGCTTACTAATTTATCAAATTGGTTGAGCAAGATACATGGAGCAACGCTAGATAAAAGTGTGTTGTTCAACTTTTGGGACCACATCTTCAACGTGCATCAACACATTTTGACCTAAAACAAACACAGAGACCCTCCATGTATCCTTTAAGGCTTCTGAAGAAAGTGTTCTGAAGGGCTTCTAGAATGCCACAACTTTAAAGGTAGTGTTCCTGATCGAGCTCACAAGAGATGAGGAACTATTTACCAACTTCGAATAGGGCAATGACCAGCTTGAATACAGAATCAACAAACTGGAGGCAAGCTTGAAAATTATCGAGATTCATATACTACAACAAGCATCTGATCTTCTCCAAGGAATGTTGAAAGCATGTCAAGGCAAAAAAAAACACAATCAATTATAACCATATTGCTAAGGAAGCAATGATACTCTATTTGCCTTTCAATCTCGTTTGCGGTTCCAATCAGGTCAACGACAGTGGACCTGATCGAAAACACAAATAAAAAGGCATGGGATAAAATTTAAAATTTAAAAATTTGTCGCCTTTGCTTAGATTCCTTATTTTAACTGTAGTTGCTGTTGGCATAAGTTTTCTAGACTATTGTACATCATTTCGACCCTTGATGCCCGTTGAGGCTTCTTTGTTGGTCTTCTCCTATTTTCTATCTAGGTGATAATCTCGACCATGCAGCTCCCTAGCAAAGTATCCATCTGCATTGTTTATCTTTCAGAGACATAACAAATGAAATTACATTACCGGATACACTTTCATATTTATACTTGATTCAGATCTCGCATCTGTTAAGATAATTCCACCAGCCGGATTCATTAGAAGTTACTTTCTACCCTATGTCTCTTCTTCAATTATCTCTCAGATGATATAGTCTTCCATCAACCTCCCATTTTTCTTTGAAAGCATTCTTCTACCGGATATTCTGGCATAAAATCATCACCCCGAGTGACCAACCCAGCCATATAAATTTTGGCCAGGGAAATAAATATATTGGTTTTCCATTCTTATTAGATACAGTGCTAAGCTTCAAAGGCCCTCTAAGGGTCCAATGCACCCTAAAAGTTAGTCCAATCGCTATTGAATCTCTTTATAAGGACACAAAAATTAGATCCTTTCACAATGCTTGACAAATAAACATGAGAAACAACCGACATTAAATCTTAACAGGCTATCAGAACCATATTCATGGTTCCTTAGCCTTATCAGTTCGGACCTACCAAACTTAACTGTAAAATTATAGACATCTTATTTGAACGATCTATGACTAATCAGTAAAAACATCATTCACAAAATCAATGCGCTCTATGTGTGTTTCCACGATAACATTATCAGTAATATATACCTCCCACAAATGAAGTGGTTCTATCTACAAGTAATTTATTCCTCCGATCCCATCTTTACTGCAGCCTCTTGAGATAATTCATCAAAAGTTGATTAACTGTCAGTTCCTTATATCTACAAAGAAGAGGAAAAAAATTGGTCTCAAAAAGAACATTGTCCATCTGTTGCATCAGATGTGGAGTCTGTTGCAATAGATATGGAGTCTGTTACAACAGATATGGAGTTTGTTGCAACAGATTTGGAGTCTGTTGTAACAGATGTGGTGTCTGATGGAATACATCAAACCAGCCTTTCTGGTGGTTTTATTTGTTCCAACAGTTTCTCCATCTGTTGCAACATCAACAACAGCATAAACGTCAACAAAAAAACAACATTTATTCCAACAACAAAGAAGCAACATCCTTTGTGCCAGAACCATCAACAACACCACAACTTTCAACAACGCCAACCCCACCAACAAGATCAATAACTGCATCAACAATAATGAAATAAACAAAATACATACAAAAAAAATGATACTGCCAACAAGGCTTTTAAACTTCTCCCAACAGATGACTTTTTACTCATATTGTAATAAAAATTCTCGGATTGTTTATTCAACACATACAAGTTCCTTACAAAAATTTAATAAATATAATATAGGTAAATAGTAATTAAATAAAAAAATAGATGTAAATTTAAGTCGAGAAAAGATATGGATGGGTTTAGATCCGAAAAGATCTTTATGAGAAGAGAAGAGAAAAGAGAGAATAAAGGTTGTGACCCTAAAGAGGACAGAGAAAAAAATGAGAGTTGAATAAAATAAACTGCAGCTGAAGGAAGAGATGAGATAATTTCTATAGATGTATTGTGTACATAGACGTGGTGGTTTTCAATATTCATTAATTAATATTCATTAATTTCATTAATAATTTGAGGGGTACGAGGAATACTAAGACTACTGACATTGAAAATACAAGACATGACTGCTCAATGAACTCACTTTTGAGATGTCCAAGAAATATTTTTTACCGTCTTTAGTAGTAAGTACTACTACTTGATATTATCTACTCGGACCAGAAACTTCTTACTTTAGAATTAAAATAGATAAAAAGATTTTCAAACAGATATGTCATCTGTTGAAACATATATAAATATTTATTTAGAAATCCGAACAGTTCAGTCATCTGTTACAACAAATATAAATATCTATTTAAAAATCTCAAAAGCTCAGTCATTTGTGAAAAAAGATAAAAATATTTATTTGATAATTAATAAAATCAAATATGTCATCTGTTACAACAGATATAAATATTTTTTTGAAAATTTCCAACTGCTCAGTCATCTGTCACAACAGATACAAATATCTATTTGATAATTAAATCAGATATGTCATTTGTTGTAACATATATGTACCTGTTTGAAAATTTTCAACAGCTTAGTCGTTTGTTGCAACAGATTTTATAGCAATTGATTTAGGTGAAACTAGGGATGAAGGAATGAGCTCGCAGGGTCAACAACAAATCCAATCGAGTCTTTGTAATTACATGGTGTTGGTATTGCGTTCATACCAACTCGAGTCATCGATCGATCACTCTGAGTTAAAATGAGTTCTCATCAACTCAATGTTAGGATAGTGATAGTACCTAAGTTGATTTAGGTAGAACTAGGGATGAATAAGTGAGCTCACAGGGTCAACTACAAATCCAATCGAGTCTTTGCAATTTTATGGCATTGGTATTGCAATCATCCCGACCCGAGTCGTTGATCAATACTCTGAGTTGAAATGAGTTCCCATCAACTCAATGTTAGGATAGTGATAGTACCTAAGTTAATTTAGGTGGAACTAGGGATGAATGAGTGAACTCGCAGAGTCAACTACAAATCCAATCGAGTCTTTGCAATTGCATGGCGTTGGTATTGCATTCATTTCGACTCGAGTCATCGATCGATCACTCTGAGTTAAAATGAGTTCTCATCAACTCAATGTTAGGATAGTGATAGTACCTAAGTTGATTTAAGTGGAACTATAGATAAATGAGTGAGATCGCAGGGCTAACTATAAATCCAATTGAATCTTTACAATTGCATGGTGTTAGTATTGCGTTCATCCTGATCCGAGTCATTGATCGATCACTCTGATTTGAAATGAGTTCTTATCAACTCAATGTTAGGATAGTGATAGTACCTAAGTTAATTTAGGTGGAACTAGGGATGAATGAATGAGCTCGCAGGGTCAACTACAAATCCAATCGAGTCTTTGCAATTACATGGCGTTGGTATTGCGTTTATCCCAACCTGAGTCATTGATCAATCACTCTGAGTTGAAATAAGTTCTCATCAATAGAATATTAAGATAGTGATAGTACCTAAGTTGATTTAGGTGGAACTATGGATGAATGAATAAGCTCGCAGGGTCAACTACAAATACAATTGAGTCTTTGTAATTGCATGGCATTGGTATTGCATTCTTTTAAAAAATTTAAAATTAATTAAGATTAATTCGGACCAAATTAGCAATTTGAAAACTTGTCATTCTTTTCCAAAATTACAAATCAACCAATACAAATCATCCATTTGCACGAAAAACTTTTCATTTCAAATCTTAAGTTCTCACTCTTTTCTCACTCTCGGGGTGTTCTCTCCCTCTCAACAATACAAATAATACAAACAACCACTACTCAACATATTGCTCAACCCTTCAAAATAGGTCAATTTTCTTCCCATTTACGACTACATATAGTTGTTTTTTTGACTTCATTCTCGCTTGTATCCGTTGTTTTCTCTATCTTCGCATGTAACGGAGTTCGAGAAGAGTTCTAAATTTGTTTTTTATTCTAAAAAATAGGGCTTTTTAGTTAATGATAAAAAAAGAAGACTTTTAGTTGTATTATCTTCAAGAATGGGTTAACAATTTTGAGTTTTGATGCTAAAAAAGTAGGAAGCACCTGAGAAAATCCTAGATTTTCTCTCAGTGTTTTGTTGACTGTCGTATATTATTGGATGATGTTTGTGATGCTGTTAGTGGTGTTGGTATTTGAGTTTTTTGGCGGTGGTATTGGTGGTTTTGGTGTTGGTATTGGTGGCATTAGTGATGGTCTTGGTGGCATTGGTCGTGGCATTAGTTGTGGTGGTGGTGATCCATTTGTTGCAACGGATGGAAGATCTATTGGGAGATATTAAATAGGTCTTCAAACAGATTCTCCATCTTTTCCAACTGATGGGTTATCTGTTGGAGTATTTTCTTGTAATGTGGCAGAGAATAGTTTATTAAAATTTCTCCACCTGTTGCAACAGGTGGAATATCTGTGGGGAGATATTAAATAGGTCTTCAAACAGATTCGGATTCCCCATCTGTTCCAACTGATGGGATGTTCCTTGGAGTTTTTTTTTCTGGTTATGTGGTAAGAATAAATTATTGAAATTTGTCTTACCTTTTTTAAAAAAATTATGCAGACATCAAATGCAATGTATCTTTTGTTTTTCTTCTATTTGTATTTAAAAGATGTCTCCGAAAAGAAAAGAAACAGGAAGTGGAGAAAGTGGATCAACTTTCGATCACCAAACAAAAAAGGCTAGAGTACAGATAGATTCGGAAGAACTTCCAGAACAATCTCAGTCAGGGCAAAATAAAGCCGGGGAAAGTGATAACTCCTCCTCTCCAATGGGGTGTGAAATAATATCAAAATTCTAGCATGATTCTGTCAAAACCATTAGTATTGACAAGTTTTGAATTGCAATGCCGATGAATAACCCTAATGCAGTATTTGGTGATCTTGTACTTAAATGTCAATTGGGGAAACCTTTTGACGAACTTAGGATTATTATGAAGAAGCAAAACATAGATGGACTTTTTAAGAAGAGCTGCTTTGCACACTTTCTTGAGCTGTCTGGGCCCCGCCCTCTTCGTTTCCCAATAATCATAGTATATGTCCTTCTCAAGCATAGGATCATGTATGCGGTGGATGATGGAGGTCCGAAGGAGGTCGGAAATAAGATGGATGAAGACTGGATCAACTACTGTGGTATACCGGTTTGTTTTGGATTGAAAGAGTTTGCCATTGTGATGGGCTTGAGATGCGATCATCCAGAAGAACCTGTCATCAAGAAAACACCCCACAAAGGGTCCAACAAACGTAAGGTAAGAAAAGATGGGTTGTTGGGAATTATTGGACCAAGCTACAAAGTGAAGGATTTAATAGCGGATCTCAAGAATAAAGACATACCAAAGCACTACAGGGAGAAACTGTGCTTAGTTTAGTTTGTCCATTACATTTTATTGGCAAGAGACGTCAAGAAAGTCATAAAACGTGATTTGTTAGCGCTTGCTGATGATTTTTGGAGATTCAACGATTATCCCTGGGGCTACGACGGCTACTACTTGACTGTCAAATATTTATTGAAAGAGCTAAATCCAAAGAAGACCACATTATACGGCTTTCCTTGGGCTTTCATGGTAAAATTGATCACTATTTTTACTCATTCATTAATTTATATTGAATATACTTATGCCTTTTTTTTTCTTGCTTCCTGTTTATAAGTTTTAGGCTTGGGCATGTGAAGCCATTCCTTCCCTCCCAAAGCATTTCACGGATTACCCAGATAAGGTTTCTCATCCAAGGATCCTTAGGTGGTTGGCTGCAGTAGAGAGCAGCAAAAAAAATATTAATGAGGCTGATCTCTTTAACCCTCCGAATGATGCAGTATGTCTTCTTTCAACTAGAATAATTTACCTCAAATAAAGATATTGAAATAGATGCTCCATCTATTGCAAGAGATTACCCGTCAACTGCAACTAGTGCAATGGGTAATCTGTTGTAACAGACGATCCATATTTTGCAATAGATTAACCATATGTTGCTCTGTTCTCTAAACCCTACTCAACCGATTACCCATCTACTGTAAATTATGCAATAGATGGGTATTCTGATGCAACATATTATCAATCTATTTCAACATACAGATCAGCTATTGCGGTAGCTAGATCGTCTGTTGCACAAGTTAGCTGTGTTAACATAACCCGAGCCACATGTAACCCAACTGACTACAAATTATTATTATATAATTTAAATTCCTCCTGTCGTTTTTTTATAGGCTGTGCATTCTTGGATCGTTCCTACCATTGATGAGCTGGGGATGACTTCTTTTCTTACTCTAGGCCTTGTTGATACAAAAGAAGACCCAACGGTGGAGTTAATAAAGAACGAATTGGATGTTAGTCAAGGTCAGTCTAATGTTGAAACTCTTCATGACCTAACTCAAACTGCAACAGATCTGAGTGCTTCTTCTGGGGGTGTTCCTGGTGGAGTTATTTGTGATGGTGGCAGCCATCCTACGTTTACTTCTGCTGCCAGTCGTGATTATGAGCATGTTGGTGGTCAGCAAAAAATAAATATATTTGAAAATACCCCTTGCACGGGTCCTCCCTCTCACCCCTACACTGGTCTCTCCCACCCTTACAATGGTCCTTCTCACCCCTCCTCAGCCTCATATTCTTATTGCAAATGCAAAGTGTGCAAGGACGGAGAGGATTAACTCCTCGATAAGCTAGAGGCTATTACTGAAGCTGTCGAGGAGTTGAAATCCAGGAAGGGTGTCATACTATCCAATGAGGTGAGGGAGCCATGCACTCCTACAGTGGAGATTAGGAGGAAGAGAATAAAAATTAGACAAATCCTCTCCGTTTTGAAATCAGCAAAAAATGCAACTCCCCCCGCTCCAATAGTTGTTGAAGTTCAGGGGTCGTCGAAAAAGATGGACATATTTGCGGCACTTGGCAATGAGAAGAAGAAGGAACTGGAAGAATTCATCAATATAAAGGTTCAAAAAGAATACACCATGCATTCATTTACCGCCAAAGACTTCTCGAATATGAAAAATATGTGTGTGTGGTACGAGGACAAGGTAAGTTTACTTTTGCTAACCTACCCTTCCAATCTACTCTATGACGAAGAATCTACGTAGCATATGTGTAATCTGTTGCAATAGCTTGGTATTCTATTGCAACATAATACACATCTATTGCATAAGTTGCGTTGGCTGGGTAATCTGTGAACTGATTCAGAGAACCCTCTGCATCGGATTCTTTTTACTGTGTTTTTATTCTTTACAATTACTAACCTATTTAAAAACTATCTTCTTATACACAGTGTATTGATGAAATTTTCTGCCTCATGAGGGGCAGGAAATTAGCGTACCCAGATGTTTATGATGCTGCTGATAGGATAATGGACCTCAACTTCTACAATAATTTCAAAGATAGGTACGCTGATCTTCGTAATATAGCTGATTTCGGTGGCCTGAGCTTTGATCAGTTAGTTTCTATATTCCAATGGGATGAAGAAGTGTTTAAATATGTTAGAGGGAAGAGGCCATATCCATACGGCAAGAGCTGGACCAACGCAAAGAAAATCCTCGCAGTTATGAACGTGGATGTCATCCATTTTCTCTCTGTTGAGATACTACTATACAAGGGAAAGATTAAGTTTATGACTGCAACTTACCTGTGTTCAGCGAGAACACGTTTTTAACCCACATACAGCCACTCTTGAAGTTGTTGCCCAAGTTGTTGACGCAGAGTAAGCTGATGGATCATTTGTCGGCTGAAGTCTTGGCGAAGGAATCATGGGTTTTTGAATGTCAAAATAAGAACATCCATCTCCCAAAAAAATACAACTGGTGCAGCGTACGGGCCATACTCTCTTGCATACATGGAGTGTTTGCTGACCGGCACACAAATGACCGGTATGTGCGACACCATTATAGGAAAAATGCAATGGGTCTGGGCATATGGGGTACTAACTAAATGTTTGGAGCCCGTGTATAAAAAAAAACATGTACAAAGACAGAGACGAACACGATAACAAATTTTCATTTCAAGTCAATTCACTATATATATAGGGGCAATAATTTTTATGTCTGGCAAAGTTGAATTTTTATAATGCAACAGATTTTATATCTGTTGTAACAGATTTTATATCTGTTGTAACAGATATAGTACCTGTTGTGACAGATTGATTATCTATTGGAATAGGTTGGTCATCTGTTGCGTTATGCAGATGTTCCCCATCTGTCTGTCACAACAGATTACCGATCTGTTATAATATATTATCTGTTGCAACTGATCGATAATCTATTGGAGCAAATCAAAAAAGTAGGAAGACCTGTTATATAATTTCCAGTAGATAACCTACGTGTTGTATCTCATGTTGCAACATATGTCTAAATCTGTCTAATAAGATATGTCGTCTATTGCAGCAGATGTATTATCTGTTATGATAGTTGAATCTAGTACTCCATTTCAATTAACATGTTCAAAACTAAGAATTAATTATATTCATAGACAGAATAAAATAAATTGAAGCCTTCAAAAATTACATGAAATAAAATAACTCAACAAATAAATGAAATGTAAAAAAAATCATTATGAGTACAAACGATCTACTCTACAAATAAATCAACAAGTTAAACCAAGGAGAATAGTTTATTATATTGACGGACTCAAGCTATAAAGATCTAATTAATATGGACAAGTGGTTCTTCATCCAGTGCTATAGAATTTGGATTTGGTCGTCGTGGATCTTTAACACCGGTTGCGTACGGCTTCTTAGCTTTTGCTTCTCCATATTTCCATAAAAGAGCAGCATATCTTTTGCAGAGTAATCCGGCATCAAGTCCATCATTTAGTACTTGTAATCCATCACTTAAATAGTCGGCATAGGCGGTAACAAAAGGACCGCAATTCCTGCGTTATAAAAAAACAAATAATCCATATCTTGTAGTTCATACAAGCGTTATGAAATTTATGAAATAAAACTAAATCATGACACTTAAACTTAAAGGCTACCAATGGTTTGTTTAGCAATTCCGTCAATATATTGTACATCAAATGGATTTGCCATTTTATCCCGGTATGCTTCAATTGTCGATCAATCAGTACGAACCTTTTGATCCAAAAATCCACTCATATCAAGGTAAGTAGGCAATATTTTGGCCAGTTTTTATATCGCAGACGACGGCCTAAAACATCTCATTCGCAATATCGAGTCATAAACTCGGATGCGCCTCTCTTTTAGAATGACGATAGCCAACACCCAATGGAATTCATTACCACAATTGATTGGGATGTACACTTCGTCGACCAAATACCAAGGTAAGCCAGCCGAAATGCTAAACCCTTTGATGATGTTGATTAAGCATTCCTTATTTTGGGAAACTTCCGGCTGCTGTTGACAATACCTATCGTAGGCATTATTGATGTAAACTTTGTACAAACAATTTCCTGTTGTGTCTCTGTATTGTTCTTATGTTTGCAACTTGTCCTTCTTTTGAAGGTATTAAAAATGACATCGATGTGTTGCACATATTATCAAACATTTCAGATTACGTGACAAAAAAATCAATACACAGATGTAATTAAATAAAGTATTAATTAATAGTAATATGTATGGCCTTTAAAACTCATCATTCCAGCAAGTTTGGGGTTGTGACATCAAATAGAACCAATTCTTTGTTCTAGAATGTGCAACAACAAAGTCAAACATATCAAAACCAAGACTCGATTCGTTCACTTTGTAGCGCTCGTCATTTTATTTTCTACATGATGATTTATATGTGTTAATGTCAGATTCTTACAACAAGAATTGTATAAACCAATATCCATAAAATTGATTTATGTACCTGCCAGCATGATGCTTTAACAGCCCATCGGCAATCTATTCTGAATAGTCATTGATCAACTGTATTAGTTTTTTTAGAACCTCGTCCGAGATGTTGAAACCTTCAAATGGGTAATTCTTCCATTCTCCTAAACTGACAGGCTCTACTTTTTCTTCATCTTTGGAAGCAGTTGATGTATTATCTACTGTCATATTATGCTCTTCAGCAGTAGCTGTAATATCCACTTAGAAAGCTATAATTGTCAATGATAAGTAGAGATATACAACAGATTTTCCTTCTGTTGTAACAGATGATTCTTATGTTGCATCAGATGGATTATCTTTTGGGAAAAATTCAAACAGGTAAATCAGAGCAGTACGATAATTTTAAACAGATGACCCATTTGTTGCAACATAAGACTCATCTGTTGAAACAGATAACGAATCTAATGTAACAGGTTAGACAACAGTTACAACAGATGTATACATTTGTTTGATAAGTTTCAGCAGTGTATCATCTGCTGAAACAGATATGTGCTTGTTTGTTTTTTAGAACAGATGATGTACATTCACCTTCTTAAGCTTATGCTGCTCTTCTGCGGCCCTTGCATACTGAACATAGATGCAAGACAAAGATAGAAGTGTTGCAATCTTGATTTTTATATGATTGATGATGACTTAGAAGTGTCTTTCCTTCTCCTCTTAGTCTCCTTGATCTCTAGTGGAGTGTCTGGATATGAAATCCTCTTTGATGGAATGATACCCCTCTTAGATGTCATTTCCTTTACAGAAGCAGTTAGTGCATTAATAGCATTAATCACTCCATCGTGTTTTGCCTTGCAGTCTTGACATTTACATGAAGAACATTCGCTAGATGCGGCAAAATCTGGAGAAAAATCTGTACAACCATTATGATCATAATCATAATGGCTTGTTGTTTCAAAAATTGTAAGAGGAGCATCATTAGCCCCACCCTCCAAAATTATTTTTCTTGTGATGGTTGTTGCTCCAAACAATTCCATTTTTATTCCATCAACGACCTTAGGGTCTGATAAAGTTTGCACAGACCGTAAAGTAAGAAAAAATGGCATCTTTAACTCTCGGTTGGTCGGAACAAGCCATAGATGGACAATCTAAAATAAATCGGTACATATATTAAGAATGATGATGAAATAATTTAATCATTAATTAAAACAAAAACTTGATTAGAATTGGACTTACTGCTTCCTTGGAGGGATTTAAAAGATCAAGAAATTTTGCATTTTTATCGATTTTGGCCAACAACCATCTCAAAATTCTTGGACAGGAAACTTCTTCCTGGTAGTTCACTTGTTGTCTCAAATAAGGAATGGCTTCAAATGCGCAAGCCTATAACATAACGCCAATAAATCAAAAGCATTATTGAATAAAAAAATGATGAATCATATCATGATAAAAGAAATATTTACCATGAAGGCCCATGGAAAACCATATAAGTTGATTGTTTTTGGCGTTAACGGAGTCAACAAATATTCGACAGTCATTTTGAAGCTTTCATAACTCCAAGGATAGCTGTTAAATGCCTCAAGATCCTCGGAGAGATTTATTAAATTGAGTCTTATGTTGTTGTTAACGTCTCTCGCCCAAAGAACATTATGTACAAACCAAACCAAGCACAATGATTGCTTGTGCTTCTTTGAAAGTCCTTTACCTTTTAACGCTTCAATTAGATTTTTGTTTATGAAGCTTGGACCAACAATGGACACCAGGTCATCACGATCACTCGACTTGCCTTTTCTTTTTTTGGGTATGCGGGGTGTTTTTTTTTGGGTCAGAGTAGGTATAACTTGAGAAGGAGAAGGAGGATAACATTTTAGTCTGGTAACTATGGCAAACTTCTCCCAACCAAAACAAACAGGCATGTCACAGTAATTTATCCACACCTCATCCATCTTATCTTTGTTTTCATACATAAACCTGCACTTGAGAAGATCATATACCATTTTCATCTGGAAATGAGCATTGTTGTCCTCCGGCAAATCAAGATATTTCCCAAAGCAGCTTTTCCTAAAATAAGAATCCAATTTTTATTCTCGAAGTATTTTTTTGAAGGCGTCGAAAGATTTTCCCATGACTGACTTAACGACGAGATCACCCATTAAATCTGTGGCACCATCGCACTACATTCTCACAAGGTAACGATCAATGCTGAAGGTTTTGACCAACTCTTCGACGAAAGGGCTATTAGCATTTGGATCATCTCTTTTGAAAGATTCCTCCTCCCCGTGCTCATTATCTTCTGCTCTTGATTGAGATAACACTTGTAAAGCAAGCTCATAGAGTGGTGAATGTAGCTAAGCTACTACACTTGTTCTTTTACTTGGACTTGATTTGATTTTTTTTATTTTGGAGCCATGTTATCTTAATTAACAAGAATATAACATAGATTATAATTGATTAATGCATAACAGTAATATAACATTTCTAACAGACAACTAATCTGTTGCACCAGGTATGTTATCTGTTGCAACATATAACCGACCTGTTGCAACGGATGAGTAATACATGGTAACCATAAAAACAGCATTATCTGTTGCACCTGGTATTTTATCTGCTGCAATACATAACTGAACCGTTGTAACGGATGAGTAATCCATTGGAAACAATAAAAATAGATCACTAATCTGTTGCACCAGGTATTTATCTGTTGCAACATATAACCGACCTGTTGCAACGGATGAGTAAACCGTTGGAAAAAATAAAAATGGATCACTAATCTGTTGCACCAGGTATGTTATTTATTGCAACAAATAACCGACCTGTATGAGTAAATCATTGGAAAGAATAAAAACAGTCCTAATATGTTGTAAAATGAAGAGTAAATCGTTGGAAAGAATAAAAATAGATCACTAATCAGTTATCTGTTGGATTAATATTATTTAGATTTTTTTCAAACAGAAGAGTCGTCTGTCGTAACAGATAAATGATCTGTTAGATTGTTCACCTGTTGCATCAGTTTTTCATAGTTGCATCAGATTTTTAATCTGTTGCATCAGATTTTAAAATAAAGAGTAAAACGTTGGAAAGAATAAAAATAAATCACTAATCAGTTATCTATTGGATCAATATTGTTTAGATTTCTTCCAAACAGAAGAGTCATCTGTTGCAACAGATGAATGATCTGTTAGATTGTTCACCTATTGCATCAGATTTTCATAGTTGCATTTTAATTTGTTGCATCAAATTTTCATCTATTGCATCATATGTTTCATCTATTACATAAGATGTTTCAACTGTTGCAATACCATTTCTACCAAGACAAACAACAAATCAACCTAGCAACACCAACATATCACACACACATACACATTAAGAACATCACCTGTGACCAAAAATCACCAACAAATTCAAATCAACAGTACGACAACGAGAAGAAGAAATGCAGAAATACCAAAAATTAGGGTTTTATTCAGTCCACATTTCAATACCAGAAGAGTAGTTGGCTCAAGTTCCTTTGTTTCTTCATAATTTTTTATTTGTGAAAAAGGAAATAGGAGAACGAAGAACTCGAAGTTGTTGTCGCCGGAGAAGTATTCACGTCGATTGACGGTTGAAAGTCGAAAAGAAACTCGCCTGACTATTTGTCGTCGGAGGTTGAAGGGAGAAATTTTGCAGAACTGTTGGTTGGGAGAAGCTGGAGAGAGAGAGTGGTTGATTAGGATTGAAGAGGGGTGTGGGTTGGGTTGATTTGTATTTTTGAAAAGATTAGAAAGTTTTAAAAATATTAATCAAGTCCACAATTAACTTAATCAAGTTTCCTAATGATGTTTGACCCTATCTGTTGGTCAATGTCATCAATTCTTCATTCAAGACTTAAAAGACACCTTTCCTTCAATTTTCTCAAGTTATCTCATACATTTGGTAGTACAACAATCTCATCCTAATTTATTCTTGGGATAAAGCAATGAAAAGACACAATTACCCTCCAAATCCTTGATTATCACTTTCTATATATATATATATATATATATATATATATATATATATATATATAGAGAGAGAGAGAGAGAGAGAGAGAGATTACTACTATATATAAGAGCGAATGTGAAATTTTGGTAGTTCTCACGTCAATTTTTTTGTCAATTTTATCCCTAATTTAAATTTTAATTATTCTATAATTTTGTATCCATTTTGATAAATTTGAACAATTATATGAGCTTATTAAATACTACAAAAGTGATGAGTCGTGAAAAAATGATAGTGACACCATAAAAATTATGTATACAATCAAATTCAAAATTGATCCAAGGGTTTATTATCTTTCTATATTGTAGATATGTTTATTAATCTTATTTCAAATTTTTATTTTTCTAACAAATTTATCGTGGACTAGTAATTAAAGTCTTGACATTCCCTTTTTAACTTAATACATACTTAATTATTAAATAAAAAAATATCTTTTACATTTAGCTAAAAATATTTGAAAAATTGATCTTTAAAAAAAATACAATTTGACTCTCCAAATATTAATGGTACTAAATAAAGAAAAATTAGAGTAATTCTTTCTCAAAATTTTTTATGATGATTTTTTTTAATAAAAAAATGAGATTATCAATATTTTATAGAATTTAGGACAAAATAAGTAATTTAACATGAAATATTAAAGCTTTATACACATTTAAGAAATATCAACATAAATTTCTTAACATGTATTTTTAGGAAAAAGAAACTAATAAAGTTAAAAGAAAAATTAGTAACCTTTTAATTTCTTTTGTATGATTTAATATTAGAAAAATAATTAAGCTAAATAAAATGAAGGGTATTTCTATAAACAAATTATTTATTTTTAAAAAGAATGCAATGCATATTATTTTTAATACCACAAACCAAACAACCACTAAAAAGTAATATCAGAATAACTAATTTCAGTACAACTAATTATAGTATAACTAATCTCAGCATAACTTGTTTTCCAACCAAACCACCTCTTAGTACAGGAGGTCACTGTCACCATTTTGCTGAATAGTTTTATATTGTTTGGTTAGAAGAAATATATATACACTAGATATCCAGGGTGTCAATATATATTATTTTTTGGTCCTAATTTATGTGATAAAAAATAATTTAGATAATCAGTTGTATTTTTAATGTGTTTTTAGATATTTTAAGTTGTTAGCTATTGTAATTTATAATATATTTTTTTATATTATAATTTACTATTTTAAGTTGTTAGCTATTATAATTTATAATTCTATCTTTGTCCAAACTTTTGTGGCATTGATAGTTAATTATATTTTAAAAAACTATGCTTTTAATTATTGTGATTTATAATATTTTTTTTATTATAATTTAAGTGACACTGATATAGTTTTGAAAGCCAACCAAATATCACGATTGAAGTAGTGAAGCAAACATGTCTTAAATAATTCATAATAACTAATTAAAAGTGATATAACAAAATTATTATAAAAAATACGTGTGAAAAAAATTAAATGAGTCTTATTTATTTTATGTCTATTTTACCTTTTTTATTAAATATTGTTTTTCATTTTTTAATACTTAGATGACTTATAATAATTAATTAAGGATGATATAGTAAAATTATGGTTGAAACAGCTAAGACATGATTAATTTTCTAATACATCAACCAAATATCATGATTGAAATAGCGAAGAAGTCATAAACAACTCCTAATAACTAATTAGAAGTGATATAACAAAATTGCTATAAAAAATACTTGTGAAAAAAAATTAAATGAGCCTCATATAAAATCTCAAGTTAATTTAAAATATTAAGAGTTAATTTATTATTTTATGTCAATTTTACTTTTTTTATTAAATATTTTTAATTTTTAATACTTAGATGACTTATAATAATCAATTAGGGATGATATTAAATTACAACTGAAGCAGACATTTTATAAATGTTTATTTACTTTTTTTCTAATTAAATATTACTCTCTCCATTTAAAAAAGAATGACTTAGTTTGACTTGACACGAAATTTAAGAAAATAAAGAATTGAATCTTGTGGTCCTAAATTAAAGTCATGTCAAATGTACCAAAATACCCTTTAATCTTGTGGTCTTAAACATGTCATGTGGAAAGTTAAATTAAAAGTATTGCCAAAAAAGAGTCATTCTTTTTTAAACAGATTAAAAAGGAAAGCATGTAGAGGGAGTATTAATTTTCTAATACATAAATGAAATATAATAATTAATTAAGTGTGATATAGTAAAATCACGGAGTAAACAGACATGTCAACGAACATGTATGATTGAAATAGCTGAAGCGGACATGTTATTAATTCCATGCCAGGAATGACAGGCTGTGAACTGCTCAAGAAAATCAAGGTAGTTTTCTGCATTAATTCTGCAAAAATACTAGGAACTGCATGTTTTGTAGATCTTTAGTTTAGTTATTAAGAATTTGAACTCACTGTTGCTTCAATGTCACTGCAAGCAGGGATCGTCGATCATGATGTGCCAGTTGTGATAGTGTCATCCGAAAATATCCCAACTCGAATTAATCAGTAATTATGACAAGTCATCAACTCTTTGTACTTCATGTGTAGCTGTGTGTCTTATGATACTGAACAAAGATTTCTGTATAAATGACAGATGCATAGAAGAAGTAGCTCATATTTTCATGCTGAAACCTCTGAAACACTCCGATGTCAAAAGACTGAGATGCCAAATAATGCACTGCCGAGGACAGAGAAGGAGAAAGAGAGATTAATATGAGAGTCCATCAGTCTAATGTCTAATGACTCATGAAGTTAAATGTTAAGTACAAGTTTATTAATCTCTGTTGAGATTTATTAGAACTCCTTGCTTCATGAAAGCATCATTTTTTCAGTCATGCAGATTCACATTCCCTTTTGGCCACCTTTACACAAAAGCTGTGGAGCAATTAATATACCATGGCTAATTCACTGTACCATAGCCTAGTATGACCTTTGATCCTCTAAACTAGATTTAAATTATATATATACTTATCAGTGTAAAGATTTTTTACATGATCACTGTTTTTTAACCATTTTAAAATGCTCTAAAATTACTAAATGGTGAATGCTCTAAGATAAAGTAGACCTTATTCCAAGGCATGGAAAGCCATAGCTGGAATGTTAATGTATTTCCTTATCACTTCGTTTTCATATATTTTGATCTTATCTGCTCCACTCCACGAAGGAGACCTATTTTGTCTCATACCTGACATTTTGTCAAAATGTTGTTCTCTGTAGCCAACCTTTTATGTAAACCATAGTATTGAAAACTCGGAGTCATAGCCTAATAGGTCCCACCCCTTTACGCATCTTCACTTGTATACTTGACTTAATTCGCTTGATGCATGACTAAATATGATACAAGTCCCTCAGCATTTGCTAAATGAACTTACCCCGGCCAAGTTATACATCACATTGTAGCATTATGTCTCCCTTCTTTAACAAATATTAGGAAAGCTGGAGATTCACAATCACGTGATTAGAACAAGCCCTTGAAGACTCAAAGGGCCAAAGTTGATAGTCATGGAGGACCACTAGGATTTATTTCCAAGTCACAGTTTCCAATTTCCTAAAGAACAAAAGATGTGCTCAATTTATGGTCTAATCAGAATTGTGTTCTCTCATTCCAATAAAATTTATATTTCCTCCATTTCAAAATAGTTGGCCCTTTTTGACTTGACACTCCCCTTGAGAAAATATTTATTAGGGGTTTATTTTACCAAATTAGCCTTATTCATTATGCTTTAAAAATATAAATTTGAGTAAATATTTAGTTATTTAATGTTAAGGGTAGTATTAGAAGAACATAACAAAATACTCTTGATTTCATTTACTTGACACACATGTTAAGAACAATAAATAACAGGAGTAATTTTTACTATATTACCCTTTGAATTTAATAAATTTAATGTTTTGAGAAATGTATTGAATAATGAATAATATTTAATAGCAAGGGTAAAATGAATAGAAATAGATAAATTATTCATTGTTTTTTCAAAAGTGTTGTAGTACATTGGACAACTGTATTTAGTAATATGGACAAGTATTGTAGGACAGAGGACAAATATACAACAACATATGGTTGAAAGATTCTATTTTTCCTCGGAGTGAACAAACAACAACTCAAAATTTAACTGGTACAAGGTAAATTATACACAAACAACCAAATTGAAATGCTGACAATCCTCTGAAAAGGATCAGAACCTTGTCTTGCTAGAGTTTGGAGACCACAAAAATAAAAATTGGGGTTATAAGAAATGGCTGTGGTGGTGTCTGCGATCATCCCATCCAAAACACTGCAGAAAAGGGTAACGAGCCATAAAGATGCACCTCGTAAACATAGAGAACACAGAGGCTACTAAGAAACAAGGGCAGCAACAACATGCCAGGGCCCAGGAAGGGATCATCACATGGACTGGCACCTTCACGGTGGTGGTGGTGATGGTGATGACCCATTTTCTTCTCTGTCCTGAGTAAAGCAAAACAAATGATTGCCCATTATATAATTAACAAAATCAAACAACCCCTACTTGCTCATATACTACTACAACAACAAATTTAGTGTCTCTTTCTTTTTGGGTCAAACTAACCAACATATTCTTATTCACACATCCAAATCAAACAACTGGAAAAAGAAGAAACTCCAACACTAGGTCATGTCTCCCATCGACGCCCCGCAATTCTAATAGTCTACTCTCCTATTCTGAGCAAAACTTCTTCTATGCAATGTCTATCATTACATTGCAGTATAATTTAATGTAATCTCACTAGGTGGGGTCTGTGAAGAGTAGGGTGAACACATATCTTATCAGCCGCTATCTCCTGGAGATAGAGAGGTTGTATTAAGAGTCAGCAGACATAACAAAAAATAACAGAATCATTACATAACAGTTAGAAAAAGGAACAGACTAACATCAAAATAATGCCATAACCGAAGCAAAGAACAACAGGTATTAACAGAAATCGAAAGACAAAAGAATATGAGATTAGTATTATGCTACTAGAATACAAGCAGACAATGCTCGTCTACATACTAATCTTGTATCCTAATCCTCGACCTCCAAAAAGGTCTATCTAAAGTCATGTTCCCAGTAAGTTGAAGGTCATAATGTTTTATCTATCACCTCACCCCCAATACTTTTTTGGCCAACGGATCTCACTCGCGCATGTAGTGAGTCTTGATAAAAAAAGATGGAATCTTTAGGATTGATGAAAATGAAACTCAAATCAAGAAATCAAGCAAAAGCACTACATACCTTGTGAGTTGTGAAATGAACCTTCCTCTTTCTTTTGTCCGATGGTCCGTATAGCAAGCTAGAAAGGAATGGGAGATCGCTTGGAAGGGGAAAAGCTGTACCAAAATGAAACACTAATAAAAACGGTTGAATTGGGGAAAATATATAAGACATGTGAGTGGCGTTGGGTCGAACAGAGATTTCAGCAATTTTTGGATAAAAACATACAGCTCCAACCCAATTGACGTGGCAACACACAAGTGGTTGTTGACACTGGAAATCAAAATCTTTTAAAAAACAATTTCTCATAAGCGGGGAGCTCAAGGCAATCATTCGTTTCTCAAAGGAAATAATTTCCTCTAACTTGAGGAATTAGCATTTGCTTCCAAATATCCAAACAAGAGTTTTTTTGCAGGAGTTCGGCAAAACAACTGTTTTCGCACCAAACTACTTTTTAGTAATTTTAGTAAATTTTGGCAACATTTTAAGTTTTCGATTTTTGTAAGTCTTCAAACATTTTATTAACCTAAGATATTACCTAACCTTGATTAAATAATGTAAGAAAATAGAGTATATAAAAAGATAGATATCATGCCTTCATTGATTTAATAGACATTAAATGTAAATACATCTTTTTCATCAACCGTTTGAGCTTAGATATTAAGAAGAAAAAGTTATCAAATTGAAAAGGTCATTTTTTTTCTATTAAATTCCACAAATATGCTGGATTTCTTTAACTTTAAAGTCATTTTCATTGTCACGAATCCATGATTGAAAATGAGCTAATATTCCCATTGAAGAGTAGAAAATCGCGATGAGTGTAGTTATGCTAGATTATTGTTGATGACTGATCTAAAGAGATTTTATTGAAATATTTGACAAATGAATTTAAGTCCAATCTATAAATATACGCGCTTAAACACGCTGTTAGTTGTGGAACCAAAGAAGTTGGAATCTCCATTTATGAGGTGTCAAATTTAAGGAAGAAGTTAAACCAATTCCAAAACTCAAGGGTCGATTTGAAAAAAAAAAAAAATTGGGGAAAACACATAACACTTCAAATTAAACTATTTTCATGATAATAATTATGAAATTTAAATTTCACTTTCTAGCCATTTCAATTTACTGGCTTGTTCTATACCGCTTTTACACACCTTCTATACAATTTCTATACAAATCTTATACATGCAAATATTCTATACAAAAATTATACAGTTTTGATACACAATTTATACAATAACTGTACATTTTTTTATACGTTTTATACAACAATTATATAATTTTCATACACTTTCTATATATTTTTTATACATACACATATTTAATAGAACTATACGATTTCTATACATATATCTTATATAGATACATATTCTATTTAACAATTATATCATTTTTATATAATTTAATTATTATTTCTAAACAATGAAAAAAAAAAACAGAATATTTTATCAGTTAAAAAATTTATAGCAAAAGAAAATTGAAATATTTTTAAGAGGGCCGAATTATCCAAGTTGAATACTGTATCAATATTGTATATAGACTGTATCAATATTGCATATAGTTTGTATAGATTACGTAGGCCAAAATGACCCAAATTAGGAAATGGCTATAAAGCGAAAATAGTATATCTGACTGACCACTTTTTGAAAAGTTTTCAAATTTAGGCTATTTATTTTAAAAAGTGTTATAGAGTGTACTTTTCCCTAAAAATTTATCTTCGATAACAATAATGATATTTTTAGTAAAAAGCCATTTGCAAAACCATAATATAAACATTCTGCTTCCCTCTTGACTTCCCAAAGATATTTCAACTCTCATATTCAAGATTTTGGGTAAAAAGTGTTCACTATATATAAGCAGACCGGGTATTTCAAATTCTAAAAAAGGCAACTTAGTGAGTTCTGCCGTGCCGAACCCATAGCTTTCTCTCCTGGATTAGACACGTCACACGTTGATCTTCTCGGCTAATGCTCAAAACTCTGATTCCTTCTTAGAGAACATATTTACGTTTCATTCTCTCCTCAAGTCATATTTGTAAATTTCCTTGCACACTCAAGTTCAATTGATAGGAGCACACTCAAGTTCAATCGATAGGAGCAAATGTAACTTTTAAGAAGTCAGTATAAACCATTATGTTCTGCTTAATCCAGAGACCTTTATTGTTCTACCATCAACAGATGCATGGTTGTGCTGAGCCGAACAAGTAAAATCAAACTTGAACAGATTGATGATACGCTGTTTCTCTGGAAGCCTTTTCCTTTTTCACTACTAATAATACTTTTTAGCGGGTGGAGGAGAAAACATATGAGGTCTCTAAACCCGCCTTAGTTATATCTGGCTTCAGTGAAGGTTCAGGAAATAACTAAAACACACGATTTTCATAGAAAACTAAGCAATTTCACATCAAATCGTGGCTGTGGTATAATAAGTCTTTATATGCAATGTTGATCCTGCATTCATTTTTTGGTATAAACATTAGGTGCGCAAAAGTATTTACAAAATGCTCATTAGATTAGAAGGCCAGCAAGTGGAGGAAGAGTATTATAGCACAAAATAAGTAAGCAGTCATATTTGAATTTGAAGTATTTGGTTATCACATATGACCACCGCAAGGATCTTTTTGCATCCTCTCTAAATTAGCATGAAGCCTAATCCACTTCACAATACGTTTGAAGTTTCAATTACTCAACCCATAATTATGATAGCCCCTAAGAACTACATTTCACTGCCAAGCTCAGCTGCTGGAATTCTCCGGATATTTGTCAACGAGAGAACCTCCAGAAGGATGCCAATCTTCCATGCAACATTGTTTCAATTTTCCGGTCCAAGTTGCTATCTTTCCAACCGCCACGTATTTCAGTCTGTTCTTCTACGAAAAAATAGAAAAAAAAAAAAAAAAAAGAGGTATAAATATTATCTGGGCAAACTTCTATGTCCATGCATGAATAAGAGGTTGAATGAACAACCGAGAATAAATATCATCATTCTCTTTTGTCCTCCTCCAGAACAACTTCCCCAAGCCCAAACACATGATCGGCTGTAATAGATGCCTTCCTCTCCTTCCTTTCCAGTTTAGACAGATCTCCTCCCACTATAACTCCACTGCCTGTGAGGGATAGACCCTCATCATCATCATCAAGAGCCTCCCCTGAGTATGCATATCTGTAAAATGGTGAGATGCCAAATTAGACTATTTTGCAGCATTGAGAGAATGACAGGATATAAAAACGAAAAAATGGAATAGACAGATTTTCTAAGACCAACCTTCCTTATCTCTCACGAAGTACAAAATCTGTCGCAACAGAGAATTAACTTTTACAAACCTATCCGAACGCATCAAAATCCAACCTAAAATACATTGGAAACAAGACAGGTTCTCTATAGGCTTACCTAATCTTAGAACAGTTGGGAAGGCACAAGAACTATGTCGGACCTTCATATATCATTATTTGTAATTACTTGAATTGACTTGATGATCCCTCCTAACCAAAAGTGTGACAGAACTTCCTTTTTCCATAACCATACAAAAAGAGGGCCAAGAGAAAAAAAATTATCTTTGTTCTCTGGTTATGGCAAAGTCATAGAAGTCCAGATTAATTTTCCTCATTTCACACAACTTATTATTCAGGAGCTTTACACATGCAAAGGATATGTTGATACGAGCATGGGTGGCTTGGAGCAAATAAGGAGGGGCTTCCACATATGGATGATAGCTTGGAGCTTGAAGGATGCCAAAGAAAGACATACAATGTGTGGAAGGTCAATCAAAGTGAAGAAGAGGAGAAAAGAGGCTATATGTGCAAGTGGCCATCTCTTAAATTTAAGATCCACAAAAAAGACACAATCAAACAAGACTCTTGTCTCATTTAGGGCTAAGTTGTAAAAGCTAGTTGTCTTCTTTATTTTCTTAGTATAAATAGTATTTCTTTTATTTTGGAAGTAGTTTTGATGAATATTGAACTTTGAGAATTGTAGTTTCTTCTTAGCAAATTTCCTTAAGGAATTTAGTGAGTAATTAGCGGGGACTTAGTAGTCGACTCTTGGAATTGCTGGTGTACTTATTAGCTTGATTGATCGAAGATTTTCCATTTGTGGTTCTAGTTTCCTTGATTTTTCAAGATATGGTTTAGTTTGAGCTATTGAAATCAATTGGGAGGTGAAGGTTTTAGCCCCTTGTTGCCATAATTTCAGTAGCTTAGGTGTTGACCCACATATCCTTTTCTTTGTTTCCTTTCTTTCTTGTTCTTATCATTTTGGTATCAAGAGCCTAGGTTTAGGTTTGTTTTCACAAATCTAATTCTTGGGATTTTGATCTCTTCAAAAATCCAAAAAAGAAAAAATATCGCAACAAGTCATCCAAAAATTCCCAAAAAATTCGAAAAATATTTTGTAATGACTTGTTTTTAATACTAGATCTTGATTCCCTAATGTTTTCTGAGCCTAAATCTTGAATTTCATTCAATTTGGAGGTATAGAAGCGAAGTTACCAGGTTTGAAAATTTTGAAACCTTTGTCAATTTTGAAAAGTGAGTTTATTTTTGACTTGGAATTGAAGGCTGGGGAATAGTGAAGTTTGTTCGTGATGTTGAAATGAGTGTGTGGGCGAAAATTTCGTTGAATTTGTGGAACATAAACAAAGGAATTACAAACTCTTGAATATTGAGGTTTTTTCTTGTGTTCTTGAGCTTCTTCATCTTGTTCTTGGAGAAGAAGTTATAAAAAGTACACTTTGCCCACACGAAAAAACCTCATATTGTTCTTGAATGAAAATTTTCAAGTCAAAGTGTTAGTGGGTCCACTTGTGGAAATTTAAAAAAAAATTAAAACATCCACGTGAATTGCCACATTAGCAATCAACGGTCAAAGTCAACCTTTGACCGCCATGCAGCAGCCAACTCAGCGCCCCACGAACCCAATCGCACCATGTGGCGCGTGGAGCCCAACATCAAGGAGTGGAATGTGCAGATTTTTCAACACTTGTTTTTTTTGGGGATCCTAAGGTTTTTTTTGGGGATCCTAAGTTTTGTGGGATCCAAAAAATTTTCTAAGTGTCCGAATTTTGTGTTTTTTTAAAAAAAAAATTTCTCTTTTGATTTCTCAACTATTTAACAATTAATTAACATATTTAACCACTTGTTAACTAACTTTAATCTATGTTATGCGAACTCTTCGATTTTGCCGCTAAACCCGTCTCGACACGACACCGACACTGGTGCAGGTGCGGGTGCGTCTCAGATTCAGTCAAACGAATCCAGAGACGTTGACCAAAATCAAGACAAATTTTGGGAAAAAAATAGATTTGATTTCTTAATTTGGAAGGGAGAGAAGTCATGTCGAACCAGATCTCGCGACGACAAATAAAGAGATTGTCGTTGTCGACGTCGACCTGGGAAGATAGAGAGATGTCATCGGTTGGGGAAGAAAGAGACCACGTGAGTTTTTTTAATTCTTTAATAATTAATTACCATAATTATAAACACGGCTAAATGGTACTCCTAATTTAAAAAGTAAAACTATTTTTTGCAAAAATAACTAAAAAAAAGTAAAATAGACATAACTTTTAAACCTTTTACCCAACAAAAAAAAATCTCCTAAACCTAATCCCTATTTTTAGAATATCTTTATAACTCTATTTTTATAATATATGAATTTTTTTAGCAGAATTCTCGCACTCGTATCCATACTCGGATTCGCATTCCCGAATCTCAAAATTTAAATTTTGCGGAATTCGACCCCCGGATCCGCACCCATCTCGGATACCCGCACCCGAGTCCGACCAACTTAGGTTTTAATCACATCTTAAAGTGATTAAGACCTGAAAAATTTTCCAAGTGTCCAAACTTTGTGATTTTTTTTTAAAACTCTTTCTCCTTCAATTTTCTAACTAATTAACATATTTAATCACTTGTTAACTAGTTTTAAAACATCAAATCACTTCTTTGATTCATCAAATTAAGCAACACAAGTAATTTCTCTACTTTTGTTACTTGGTTCTTTTTGTGTCTAATTTTATTCGTGCTTCTTTTCTTCGACTTTTATCTTCTTAATTCGCAGATAAACTTATTGATTCAAGTCCTTTTAGCTTCAATCGAGTCATCCTTCTTTCAAGAGTAACAAAAATCCACTCCACCACAAAGGATAGGTAATCCTGAATTGATCGAGCAAACCTAGTTCACTACCAATTTTGAGACAATGCTATAGGAGGTGAGTTGAGAGTTTAAATATGAGTAACGTAAGGCTTTTACCACTAACTTATTTGCTAGTTTTGTAGGTACAAAGGGATAATGTCATTCATAGCTTTGGATTATTATGGAGATGATATTAGCGACTAGCTTGTAGCAACATAAGCTATGAGTATAGTGATGATGAGTCACATGAGGGTTCTCTGAGTGTTTTTGAGCAAAGTAATGAAACTCATGAGTATGATGGCGAATCCTATGAAAGATATAATGGTCCAAGAGATTATGATCGACATGGTGATGAGAATTACTACACTGGAGATGTATATGAGACGCATGAAGCTTATAGCTCTTATGATGAACATGGAGGAGTAGAAGCATCTTATGATGAATTTGATAGTGAAGATGTATGAGGGTTCTCATATTACACACCATGGTGATGAAGACGATGTGAGGTACGATTCTTTCTCCCATATCTCATGAACCCTTTGAGGAGGATTGTGATAGAAGGGGATGTTTGGGGGATGAATTATCTTACTCCTCTTGTGCTACTTCATATCCTAGTCGAGAGGGTATAGATGTGTGGGCGGAACCAATTCAAAGACGTCATATGGACCATAGGCGAAGAACATTCTCTACTTCTCATGGTGCAAGAACTTGTACTTCTTATCCTTATTCCAATGTGACTAGCTATCCATATGGTAATGATGTTGGAGGTAGGATGGAAAGGTCCATAGGCCATGGGAGTGGAATGAGCTCAATGTTTCTAATATATCCAAGACCCCGAGAGGCGGATTCTTAGAACAAAAGTGACTATTTTTGGTGTTGCAGGGTTTGATCTTGTACTTGATGATCAACGTATCATCATCCCATAAAGTGGTTGAATATTTTGCGTTATCTTTACATCCAATTCAAAATCCTATTCAAGATGAAAGACGGTTTTGGATTGATCAACAAGGGTACTCATTTCACTTGGGGAGTATCAAGAAGAGGTATGGTATAGTATGGTGTGGGTATAGTGGATACTTGTAATATTCATTTGGGATTTCCTTGCTTCCAAAATCAAAATATCTCATATGTGTGCGACTCCAATATTGAAAACCAAGGTGAAGGCAATCATTCATGTGAGCTACGAGGTAATAAAGCTAAACCTCACACTTTGTTGAAAGTAAAAGATCATTGTGTGGCTAGTAGCCAATTGAGTGTAAGTGATAGTTTGTTTTCATGTGAGCTTAATGATTCTTTGTCACATAGTGATAATGTATTTATTGAGAGTGTGAAAACACTAGTTGATCCTATTAATGACCGAATTGATTCTTCTAGTAAGATCAATTTATGTCCACCTAGTGTTAACACTTGTGCCTTGAATGATAGTACATTGTCATGTGATTCTTTGTCATGTTTTGATAATGTGCATGTTGAGAATGTGGATACACTAGTTGATCCTATTGATGACCTAATTGATTCTTCTTGTAAGAATAATTTGTGTCCACCTAGTGTTGACCCTTGTGCCTTAAATAATAATACATTGTTGATACAATCTAGGTTTGTATTTCAAGGCCAACACAATGGGGTCCAAACCATGGACATCATAAGAACACAAGAACATGTGTGGAGGACCCATTTTGAGACCTCAAATGATCAATATCGTGTTTGTATGGTGGCTTGGAGCATGGAAGGACCAACCAAGTGAAGAGCCAAAGGACATTCTGTCCCTTTTGGCGACACAAAAAGCATCACTGAACATAGTGGCGTCTTGCCAATTTGCCCCACCCCATTGCCGAACAATGCAGTCCTCCTTGATGGGTCACTTTTGGGCCCATTTTGTAATAAATCCTAGCCTAGACTATAAATAGCTTGATTTTCATTTCTTTAGGTAGATTTTTATGACTATTAATATTGTGAAGCTCTTGAAAGATAGTGAGTGCTTGGAAAAGATGATGTTGATTATCTCTTCGAAACAGTGGCTGCAAGGGAGTTTAGATTCCCTCGTGGTCAATTTAAGAGATAGGTGATAATCTTAAGGAAGGTCGTTGGATTCAAAATATCCTTCGGTTGTTTTTTTACTTAGCTTCTTGTATCTATCTTTCTATCTCTATCTCTATCCTTTATTTTCCACATTTCAATTCTACCGTTTATCCTCTATTTTTGTGTTATTTTTTGCCTTGCGTCTTTGGATCGCACCATTTGGTACGAGAGACGAGCTTAGGATCATTCCCACGATTCTAGCCTTGGGTTTTGTTATCACAAATACAAAAATATTTTTGAAAATTCCAAAAAATTTTAATTTTGATTTTTTAGTCTTCTTGAGTTTCTAATACTAGAATCGTGTTCTCTAGTATAATTTGAGTCTAGATCCGAGAAACTAGGTTGTTTGTGTTTGATTTGGAGGATCCACCATTGTAGAAGGTGAAGAACTTGAAAACTCATCAAGTGGGTTTGTAGATCTTGGTGAAATTAGAAACTCTCGAGTATTGGGGTTTGTTCTCCTTCACATTTGGAGTTCAAATCTGAAATTTGAGCTTAAAAGGAGTAGAAATCCATTAGTGTTTTGATTCAGGTGTTCTTCATGTTCATAGAGTTATTCATTAAAAAAAAGGCAGTCCGGTGCACTAAAGCTACCGCAATGCGTGGTGTCTGAGGAAGGGGCCCACCACAAGAGTGTATTGTACGTAGCCTTACCTTGCATTTGCAAATGGATTTCTAGATCTGAAAATTGACTTGGAACTGAGGAGAGCTTAGGTCTCGAATTTCGTTGAATTCCGAGTTGAAATGTAGAAGTTGTGAATTTTGGAAATTCTTGTTGTTCTTGCGTGTTCTTCATATTCTTCATGTATGGAAGAAAAAGAATAATCAAAAGGGTGTGCTAGATCCACAAGGAAAGGAAAAGAGAAGTGTTGGTACAAAAGAGAATATTCCAAAAGAGGAAAAAAACAAAGAAGGAAGTACAAGGGGACCACAGGGTACAATTCCCAGAAGCTTCTTTCAGTTGGCCTTGAGCTGAACGTTTTGGGGTGAGTTTCTGGTCATTTTTGCGATACAATGAGCCCTTTTGGCGATGCAAGAACAATACAAAAGTTCAAGGGACATAGCCAACTCATTAGCAGTTTACAAAATTAATTTGGCGATAGTTTGTTGACTAGTCCAACAAACTGTCCATTTAAGCAATGCTGTCTCTTTGAGCGATGCTACAGACCATTTTGGCGATGGAAAGGTGTTACAAAAGTGAGTAGGAGCCTTACTCAAAGGGAAAGGACATCACCGAACCCTCCGCTTGCAATCTGCCAAGTTTGGCGATGTTAAGGGACAATTAGGCAAAATCAAGTGCACTTTGACGATACTCTTCAGGCAGTCGCCGCACCCATCCTTTGTTGCTATCCATTTTGGCGATCAAGACCATCATTTGGGCGATGCTTAGATCAATTCAGCGATGGTAGCTTGACTTTTGGCGATCTAACATGGTTCCCAAACACTAAGGTCTTTTCTTTTACACCCAATCTCGGTTCTAATTCCTAGTGTCATTCCTTTGATTCTAATTCATCTTCTTTGATTCTTAAACTAATTGCCAACTAATAATTATCCTACTTAGTTGTTGATTAGTTCTTGAGTCTTTTTCTTTCTTAGTCCATTTCTTTTTATGCTTTTCTAGTTTTAACTTCGTAGTTAACTCCTTGATTCAAGTCCTTTTGTTATATTGAGTCGTCTGTCTTTCTTTAAACAAGAATCCACTCCAGCCAAGAGTAGCAATCGACACCTTGTGTACCACCGAGGTATAAGCAATCTTCAACACTAGCCAATCCAATTGTGAGGCAATCAAAGGTGAGTAAACACAAGAGATTGTGAGCTTATATTTTACTAATGCTAACATTGTTTATTGTTTTTGTTGAGTGTATTTAATTGTTAGGTACAATGACTTCGGAGAAAGAAACTCATAATCCCATGAGAAGTAATACGTCAAAGTCTATGTGGAAATGATTGAGGTCATAAATTGTACATTGGGAGTGATGAAAGGACATTTAAGCTCCATAAGTGGTTGAATGGTTAACATTGAGGAGTCCTTTGACTCCATGGATTCTAGCTTCCAAACCAACTCACAAGTATTACCAAGTGAGCAAGTCCAAAGTGCTCCAACCCATAGACATAATTTGGTGATCTCGGAAGGGGATGATGAGCAATTGGAATTAGAGTGGAGCATATCTCATGCATTAAGGCATGTAGTGTGGGAACCTTTGAAAGAGGAACATGATCAAAGAAAAAACCTATGTCATACGAGGTTTGAGGTGTTGGAAAATATATGTTCCTTGGTCATTGATAGGAAAGAAGCGTTAATGTTGTGTCTTGTACACTTGTTGATCTAATGAAACTTCCCACACAAAGGCACCCCAAACCTTACAAGCTCCAATGGTACAATGAGAATGGTTCAATAGAGGTAATCGAGCAAGCAATCATTAACTTTAGAGTGGGCAAGTATCAAGATAAAGTATGATGTGATTTATTGCCCTGTTGCTTGGTAAGCCATGGAAGGATGATACGTCAGTCCAATATCGAGAGAAGTCCAACAAATACATACTTGTATTTACTTGTATTTAGAAAACAAAAGCACATTCTTGATCCCTTGACACCCGAGCAAGTGAGTAGGGACTATGAGACATAAAAGGTTCCGGAAAGTATTGAAGTAGGAAGAGGTAGAGAAGAGGAAAAGGGAATCATCTCTTGTGCAAGGAAAGAAAGACTTGACTCAAGGAAAAGAGTTGACTAAGAGTGATGAGCCAAGGAGTAGTTTGAAAGAAGTGGACAAAGAACACTTAATTGTGGGACTTGTCAACACCAACCCCTTGTTTCCCACTAACCAAGATACTAGTATTTTACCTAGTATCATCCCTTCTCTTGTGCAGGTTTGTGAACAAATACTTCCAAAGGAGGATCTAAGGACAGTTCCTTACGAACACATGCTTAAAGACCTAACGGAGTTCTTATCTACGAATTCCAACTTTGAGAAGAGTGATGAGGATTTGACTCAAAGGGAGTAGAATTGACAAACTCTCACATGATGAGAACTTCCCAAAGGAGAAATGAGCTCCCATGTCAAATACCAAGGTGAAGACCATACTTTTTATGAGCTAACAAGGTAACAATGCTAACACTTGCACTTCTTTAAACTTGAAAAGTCTTGATGTGGCTAGTAGCCAAGTAAGTCTAAATGATGGCTTGTCTAATGTTGAGCATAATGAGTCTTTCCTTTGTGATACTACTAATAGCACTATGTTGCATGATGATCAAGTTCATGTTGTGAGTTTGCAAACACTAGTTGATCCTATAGATGACCGAATTGACTCTTCAAGTAAGAGCGACACCTAGTGTTGGAACATATAGCTTGAACGAGGTACTATTACCATGTGATAAGGGTATTCACACACTAATTGACCCTTGTGAAAATCAAGGTGAGTCTATGTTGGCATGTGAGTTGCCTACAACTAGTGAAGGTATGTGCATTGATCGACTTATATGGCCGTTGATTCGCTAAGTGAGGAATTGTATGATGCTCTTAATGAACCTCAACTTAGTGATGGCAAAGATAAAGTTGATCTTGCGGATAGTCATGTAGGATTCTTACTTGGAAGTGGCAATTCCTTAGATGTTGAATCCATTCCTAGCTCCTATCATGAGAATCTTGATGTGGAATGTGAACATGAGGATAACCCCTTATCTAGTGATGACATGACTATGGAAAAATGTATTGATCAACGTACTTTTGAATCTAATACACTACTTGAGCATATTGGTTGTGTGCTTGATGAGCCTCAAGATAATGATGTTGTTGATAGAGTTGATCATGTGAATAAAATGATCTCTTGAGCACATCATATGATGTTGATCCTGTTATTAGTTTTGCTCATGGATATCATGTGGATGAAAATAATGTGAAAGATGACATATATCTTTTTGAAAGTGAGCTTGCATGCTTTAAATCCTCACCCTTGTTTGTTAATCCTCTCTCAAAGAAAAATGTCTTGCTTGAAAACGGTGAGATCACTTGCGGCTTGTCACTTTGTAGTGTGCAATGTGATGTGTTTAAAAAGAGGAATGGAATGCTTAAGATTCACATGTCTTCCTATTTCTTGAAATCCATTAAGAATATAGGATTGAGTAAAGATTGTGCTAACTATCAGATTTTTTATAGTGATCTCTCACTCTTGAAAAGGAATGATCAATTGGGTGAAGATAGCTTTGATTTGCTTGAATATTTGAGAAACCCCACTAGTGATTGTTCCTATGAAAATAATTTTGGTTATGATCCATTGTATGATACCCCACCTTTGTCTGATGAATATATTAATTCTTGTGTTGACATAAGTCATGATCTACTTGATGCTAGTGGTGGTTTGTGTCAAATTGGAGATCCTTCCCTTGAGAAAGAAGGTGTACTTGTTAGAAATTGTTTTTTCTTCTCTGTGTGCTCCTGTCGTTGAAGATGCTCTTGTTGATGGTCTTGAATCTAATAGTGAGCATATGCATGAGGACAACTTAGTTGAAGTTAATTTGCGTAACACCTTTCTCTACTCTCTATTTGCCCTTAGCCTATAGTTATATAGAGCGTATGTCTTTTTGTGATAGCGGCACCCTTAGGGAAAATGGGTATTGCATTGACCCATGTTCATGGATACTTCTTCCATTTGACCCCGATGACCATTTGGAGTGTGGTGGTTTGTATACACCCAACTTGGTGCTTGGTCAAGATGACAGACAAAAATTGATTGAGGTTGCTGGAACCCTTCCCTACAACGGAAAATCTTTTTAAGGATTTATAATCCACTTGATAGACCCCAAGTTATGTACGAGAGTGATTTCCAACAAGAAAGAATGCTCATTTAAGAAGGGGAGCAACGAGAAGGTAAAAGAGCATTCTCTTGGCATGAACTATGTCAAAGCTTGTAACCTAAAAGGCGAACAAATGCTACTTGAAGCTTGGTGTAGGACCCATGAGCTTAAAGGTAGAACTCTATCTTTTAATGAACTTACTTGTTTAATTAACTTGTTTGTGATGTCTTACAGAGAAAGGAGTCTTGAGGAGAATTACCAATGGAGAAGACCTTATGAAAAATCAATGTGGTATGAAATCACCTCTAATACTTCCTTCAAAGGTATGTATCCGTGGCTCTTGCCTATTCTTAGGCTTTCTAAAGCCATCGAGGTCACTTCTTGTTGTGATGAACATGGTAGTAACCATTTCTTGCATTCTTGTGATGTTTTCTTTGTGTTACTACTTATCCCTATTGTGAGCTTAAATGCAACATGTTTGTTGACTTGTGCAGGAAATACCTTGGTATTTGACCCCGGAGGTGATTTGGGAATAATCCCATCCTTGAGAATGGCTAGTGCTTTGGGTGGAGTCTTAACTTAGGAAACCTAGCTTATGACATCACACTTAGCCATGGGAATATTCATGAGACTCTTGACTTGAAAAGGAGTGTGTGCTTTAGAAAATGTAGGACCAATATGAGCTTGCTTGTGTTGTTACCTAAATGCCATGGTTTTCTTGGTTTGGCCCTTTGTCAAAGTCTTTTGTAAAGCCAAGTGTCCATAGTTTTATTGGAGTATGTACTCTTTATGGAGCATGTTGATACTTGGTTATACCATAAGACTGAGCAATTTAGGGTGTCGATTACATGTTATGTTCACTATAAGTTCTATCATTGGCCTTTTTGTTGATTACATTATGTTGGGATACCACCCCTTGATTGAACATTATAATACTTGGTAATATGTTAAGTGAGTGCATCTTTGGCATGGTGATAAAATTGTTGTTGCTAACGCTAACTCTCATGTCATCAGGATATTGTGGTTGTTTGTTTTCCCTATGATTTTGCAAGGTTCAGATTCAAGGATGAATCTTTTTTAAGAAGGGAGGACGATACAATCCAAATTGGCACCAACCTTTCAATACCTATATTGCAAGGCCAACACAATTGGGTCCAAGCAATGGACATCATAAGGACACAAGAACATGTGTGGAGGACCCTTTTTGAGACCTAAAATGAGCAATATCGTGTTTGGAAGGTGACTTGGAGTATGGAAGGACAAACTCAAGTGAAGGAAAAGCCAAAGGAGATTCTGTCCCTTTTGGCGACACAAAAAATCATCGCCGAACATGGTGAAATATCATCAATTTGCCCCACACCATTGCCAAACAAGGTAGTCCTCCTTGATGGGTCACTTTTGGGCCCATTTGTAATAAGGCCTATCCTAGAGACTATAAATAGCTTGTCTTTCATTTCCTTAGGTAGATTTTTATGACTATTGATATTGTAAAACTCTTGAAAGAGAGTGAGTGCTTGGAAAATCCGACGTTGATTATCGGTTAGAAATAGTGGTTGCAAGGGAGTTTCGATTTCCTCGTGGTCAATCTAAGAGATAGGTGTTTGTTGATAATCTTAAGGAAGGTCGGTGGATTCGAAATATCCTTCGATTGTTTTCTTTCTTATCTTCTTGTGTCTATCTTTCCATCTCTATCTCTATCTGTATCCTTTATTTTCCGCATTTCAATACTATCGTTTATCCTTTATTGTCGTGTTATTTTTTGCCTTTCGTATTTTGGGTCGTATTAATTGTCATGTGATTCTTTGCCATGTTTTGATAATGTGTATGTTGAGAATGTGGATACACTAGTTTATCCTATTGATGACCGAGTTGATTCTTCTATTAAGATCAATTTGTGACCACCTAGTGTTGATACATGCACTTTGAATAATAGTTCATTATCAATTGATATTGGTGTTGATCAACTTGTGTGTAATGATGACCCACTAAAAGAGAAGTTTTGTGATGAACTTAAGGAACCTCAATTTAGTGTTGGCATTAATATAGCTAGCCATGTAGATAGTCATGTAAAGTCATTGCACCTAAATAATGAATCCTTGAATTGTGATCCCAATCCTTGTTCTTCTCATAAAGATTTTGAGGTGGAATGTGTTTTCACGGACAATCCCTTGTTTGAGGTTGACATGACTAATGAAGGTGAAATGCATAATAGTGTGTCTTGGCATGATAGAAGTGTAGCCCCTCTTGAAAACTATCAAGTGATTGAGAATCCACTATGGTATGATGACACACTTTTCGAAAATGGAACTCTCTTCTTGAAAGATGATAATACGTCTATTGGAGGGTTTAGTGGTCGGAAGGCGGGGGGGTGTATGTTCTCCAATGACCCTTTCATTCTTGTGTGAACCCATTCTTGATCAAGGCCTTAATGCTTGTGGACCAAACAGTGATTCTATATGTGGGCACACCTAGGATGGAGTTCATTTAAGTAACACCTTTCTTTACTACTTGTTCGCATGTGATGACCCTCTTCTCAAATGTGGTCTCATGTTGTGAACCCTAAGGCAAATGTGTCATTGTCTATTTTGGGAGTTTCTATGTTCATGCATCTTTGTTTGACACACTAGTGCTTAAGTTGTGTGGACCACAACTAGTGGGTGCTAAGTTGCTTATTTATTTTTAGGAGAGTCCCTGGATATTGAAAGCTCCTTGTCACCTTCATCGGGCTGGACAAGTTGAAGTTTCAAATAGGACTCTCGGAAGTATGTTGATACTATGATGCTTGATACTATGATAGGAGGGGCTCCAAATCATTGGGAGTATTATTTGATATAGAGTGATTTGACTCCTAATAGATTCCACAACAATTCTAGTAATATGGCTTTGTTGGTGCACTTCCTTTCTTTGGGAAGTTGCTTGATAAAGAGGGTTGTTTAGTGCTTAAAATGTCTCTTCTATCTACCGGTGTCCTTATCTTTTCGCACGCCCTAGATGAGAATAGTAAGCTTAACACCTTTCCCTGCTACCTCTTTGCTTACGATGATACCCATGATGGTATGGGATTTGTATTGTATGGAGATAGAGATACGTGGGTCTTGTACTTCTTTGATTCGAATGAACCCTTCTGGGTGATTGTACCCTTTTTGGTGAGGTCTTCTTGTGAGGCAATGAAACAATTGTGCCTCATGGATCCTAAAGTATATATGATGTCATATCTCGAGATTCTTGATGCTATTAAGACCTTTGTGGTTTCCTTGTCACATGACGTTGCTTATGACCAATTCCTTTATACCTTATATGATGAATGAATCTTATTCAATACACAAGATAGTTGGTTGTATGTCAAATGTGTGCCTCCTTGGCAAGTTGGTATGATTGATAACCTTTGTGCTAACCCTCATGCTATGAGGATATGTTTGTTGTTTGTCCTTCTCACATTTTTGCAAGGTTCGAATTCGAGAACGAATCCTTTTGAAGAAGGGGAGGATGATACGAGCATGGGTAGCTTGAGGCAAATTAGGAGGGGTTTCCACATATGGATGATAGCTTGAACTTGGAGCTTGAAGGATGCCAAAGGAAGACATACAATGTGTGGAAGGTCAATCAAAGTGAGGAAGAGGGAGAAAAGAGGCTATGTATGCAAGTGTCATCTCTTAAATTCAAGATTCACAAAAAAGAGGCAACAAAACAAGGCCCTTGTCTCATTAAGGGAAAAGTTGTAAAAGCTAGTTGTCTTCTTTATTTCCTTAGAATGATAGGATTTCTTTTATTTTGAAAGTAGTTTTGATGAATATTCAACTATGAGAATCGTAGTTTCTTCTTAGCAAACTCCCTTAAGGGATTTAGTGATTAATTTAGTGAGTAATTGGTGGGTGCTTAGTAGTTGACTCTTGGAATTGTCGGTGAACTTATTAGCTTGATTAATTGAAGATTTTCCATTCGTGTTTCTAGTTTCCTTGATTTTTCAAGCTAGGGTTTCGTTTTAGTTGTTGAAATCAATTGAGAGGTGAGGGTTTTAGCCCCTTGTTGCCATAATTTCAGTAGCTTAGGTATTAATCCACATATCCTTTTCTATATTTCCTTTCTTTCTTATTCTTCCTTCTTTGTTTCTTATCAGATGTAGCGTCCATAAACCTTTTTGGAAGAATTTTATGCTAAGTAATTCCTATAACCATCTGTCCGTGCATTTATTTTCAACTATATCAAACTGTTTTTCTGTTATAAAGATATAAGGCTTTTGTTTTCCCCTAAAGTAAAACAGGTAGCACTTTACCATCAGTTATGTCCAGATTAATTGGAAACACGCAAAATGCTTCATTCATTTTGATATAACTAGTCAATTTAGGAGATAAATATCAAAAGAACAACTAACATCTTTCAACTCACATTGTTACACTAGTACAAATTCTGCACAACTATTTGTACAGACGCATACAAATGCCAAAAATGATTCCGAAAAGATCCTATATTTCCACCCAACTCCACACACTGAAGGCCAAGAATTTTTGTCACTCTTGAGCACTATGTCTTCCAATACTCAATATAGATCTTTTCTAGTCATTGATTTTATTTTTTTTTGATAAGGTAACATTTGTATTGACTCCAACAAAACCATATAGGTTATAGTTACAGCTACATCCAGGCTTGGTTAGCAGAAAAGAAAATTTTCTATAAGGACTCTAAAAACTGTCCCAGCGTCCCTGTCTTTGCAATGAACATTCCAAAAAACCAAAAATACAAAAGTTGAATACAATTATGCTTTATAGTCATTGATAATGGACAGTGAATACCATTTTCTCCTGTAGCCCAAAGACTCACTTTGCAGCGTCAAATCACAGTTAATCATGAATATGTACCATCCTTTCCATTTATAAATGGTACTCAGTAGCCATCACTAATGCACGCTTAGATCATCCTATGACTGGACGTAGCTTTTAATCCTCATTTCTTTACAGTAATCTTCAGACAGTAACAATAGAAGCAAGCTATACTAATTACATGGACAATAAACGGAAGGGTAAGGATTGTTCACCTGGTTGGGTTATTAGAAGGAGCCCAGAGAACGCATATTACCAATAAAAGCAAGTATGCTAGCAAGGTCCAGAAAGCAGGTATAATCCAGGCTCTTCGCCACAACTCACTCAATGGATCACTTGCATTAAAGTAGAGCTGAACAAACAAAGAAATCATCTTTTGTAGGGAAATCAAGAAATCTCAAACAGAGAGATATGACATGAAGAGATGCAGAGTGAAACTTATCAGAGGAAATAATCAAAAGCACAAGATATGACTTGCATTGTTGCATAATACAATAAGTACCTAGTGAAACTTTCACATACAGGGAGGCTTATAATATTGCAGAAAGAAAAAGGAAGATACAAGGTACCTCATAGCCAATCCAAGCAACAGAGAGCAGAACCGAAACGGCTAGAGAATTAGTAAACTTTCGGTACAGTTCAAGCTTGGCCATGCTTCTCCGAATCTGAGATCCATATGGGAAAAGAAGGAAACTATCAGTTTGCATACAAGGATGTGTGTGCTCTCCTCCCGCATTGAAGAAAATCAAAGCTTTCCAGTCAAAGAAAATACGAAAAAACTTAAAACAGTTGACAATCATGTAAACCTTCTCCTACGTGTTAAGAAGAGTTAAAAAGAGTGTGATGGTCTATATTGGTATAATTGTTGCAGTTATCTATGTCTACCAACCGGAGTTCAAAGGCATTAGTTACCTCCACCAAGCAATAAAAAAGAGAGAAAGAGTATGATTTTGATGAAAATGCAATTGTCTTTTCCTTTGAGCAAAGAAGCAATTCTTAAAGCACGAAATCTGACAGTACATAGATGATCAACCATCCTTTATATATTATTATTGTTTTTTTAAACAAGTAAAACCGATCAACCATCTTATTTTTGTGAATGGTACTTTTTGACCAATCTATGACTACCAGAATAAAGAAAAGGAAAGTTGTCATCACCTGAAGCTTCTCTAAAGTTTTGGATAATGAGGAAAATATCCATACGATGAAGCAGGAGTCTAACAAAGCAACAGGTAACACCAAAAAGATTCTAGCTTTTCCAGAGAAGTCATTGATATTTCCCAAATGTTCAACCAGCTCCAACGCTTCAGAAGCTAGAAAGTATACCACACCCAGAAGAAGTACCTTTGAGGTTATACTTCCAAGTGTGGGTCTTACAACACCATAACCCATCGATACCACAAGAAGAAGTAAACGTGAGACAGTCTTCTTGATAGCACTAAAGGTAACAGCCCACATGGTGATTCCCATAGGCCTACTTCCTGTAGCGTTAAAATTTGCATATTCAAAATACCAAAGAGCCATTTCACACATTCCAAGCCCAATCACGGCAGTAATGTGATAGTGCAATTGTATTATGTCCTTCCAATGATGCACAAACCGTAAAAACCACAAGAGACCAAGAATGAGGTATGCTAGAGACATCAAACCATAAAATGTCATTAGTGGTGCCATCTTCCCAGGTAGGTAGCCTTCTGGGTTTCTCCAAACAGTTCTACCACTAATTAATGTGCCCTTGAGTTCTGGATTGCAGAACATAAAATAGAGATAATACATTCCAGTCTTGTTGATCTCAACAGTCTGGAGTACCATAATAGCCTCTTCACGGTTTCCCTCGAAGGACGTCTGAATCCGTTTTGGCCACCCAGGATTCTCAGGATCTTGATGGATTATAACCTCTCCTACCTTGCATGATCCATCTTTGGAAAGAGCAGGGGTGCAGCATATCGCATCAGAATTCAGATAGGAACCCCCAATTTCGTTCCTGTCTTTGACCTCCAGTATTATGGCTTCAACAATTCCAGTACTCTGCTGCATCTCATTTTGCTTATTTGCAGCCTCCTTTGTTCTTCTAAAGGTGATTGACTCAAACCTGAAATCATTATGGACGGCATCCATATTCCATGAGTCACTGACATTATTCATCACATATTTCGGACATTCTTATTTATGTGCCATCAATACAACTAAATGCATTAGCTAATGAAAAATAAAATAGAAAAAGAACTCGGTCATGAGAGGACACACAGTAAAACATTTTATATCTGGAGAACACCTTGGCATTTTCGTCTGCTTAGAAATATCCAAATTTCTACTGCATACGACTTATTCCACCTAGGAGTTCTTGCCAATCTTTAATCATAACAAATCTCATCAAAACACTATCCTGATTCTGATTCTACATCTCGTAGGACTATTATATTTCACCAACTTCTATATGCAACCAACAGCGAAAATGATCCATGAATTGATTTCCAAGGTAAATATTTCCTTAAGAAAACAATTTTCATGGAGAATATTTATTCCCACCAAATGCTTAGATGATATACTATTTGTATTCCACCCTTTTCTCTATTTTGATTGTTATATGACCACTGCAGATAGTACGTAGGCAAATTTCACCACCACCACACTTCTTTTTTTTGTTCTTTTATGGGCACACTAAAAAAGTCTGGTTGGACATAATTCTGCAGAATAAATGTATCTACCCAACCCCGTCACTTCGTAAAATCGTATTCAGAAACTACTACCCATGTTGTCAATAACTTTTTCAATCCTCATTACAAATCTTGACACAACAAATAGAACCACAAATTTCTTCCTTGTTTTCTAGCCAGCTTGATTTAGGATCACGCCTAAATCTACAACTTGCAAGAGTGAAATAATTTCTTCAAATAGATGAAAATAGCTCAGAAACAACCCAAACACCAGAATATGAAAGAAGCAAAAACGCAGGGAAAATCGAGAAATACAGCAATGTAGAACAAGATAAACAAAAGGGTATTGAAATTGGATACTTGATGAAGGACTTGCCGTTAAGGGGTATATTGTTAATGTTATTGCTCTCATTAGAAACGGGAAGGGGGAAATGTTGAACCATATGGAGTGTTGGTCGGTCAAGAAATCGCACATCCAGAAGACGAGCTATAGAAATGAGGATGCTGAGATGGATGTGTGGACAAAATAGAACAGACGGTAATAGGAATGAAAATATTAGAACAAGATAGGAGTGACCTCCGGTGGACAAGATGAGGGAGGCGAGATGAGGTTGAGATAGTTCAGGCATGTGAAGAAGAGATGCAAATATTTTATAGTGAGGCGGTGATAGAGGTTGGTTGTGGTGGGTTTGCAGAAAGGTAGAGGTCGGCCAAAAGAAGTACTGGGGAGTGGTGATTAGACAGGATATGACACACTTGCAGCTAACAAAGGAGTGACCCTAGATATGAGGATATGAAGGTCGAGGATTAAGATAAAAGGTCAGTAAATAGTCGAGCGTTGTCTAGTTTCCATTATTAGTACTATTAACCCCTCAGTTGCAGCTCACTGAGGACATGACCCTAGATAGGAAGATCTGGAGGACGCGAAACAGGATAGAAGGTTAGTGATAGTTTGGGTCGTTGGGGTAGGGCAATACTGGGTGGGTGTACTTTTCTTGTTATGCCACATTGTTGCATGCCTTATTACGTATTTGTTTACTATTCTTTGTTTATTATCCTTTGTGGGTGGATTAGTTATGTCTTTTCATCTTTTCCCATGCTTTATTTCGAATTTAATTAGTATCTCGTGTCGTGAGCTAGGGGTCTATCGGAAACAGCCTCTCTACCTCATCGGAGGTAGTGGTATGGACTGCGTACATCTTACCCTCCCCAGACCCCACTATGTGGGAATACACTGGGTTTGTTGTTGTTATTGTTGTTTCCTTTGTTTCGATTATTGTATTATTTATTGTTGCTACCGTCATTTTCTCCATTCTGATGATGTCGTACTGATTGACGAGACTCGGGGTGGAGATAATGATAAGTTGGAGGTTCGGAGACAGACCCTTGAACCTAAAGGTTTTAGGTTGAGCAGGACCAAAATGGAATATTTGGAATGTGAGTTTAGTGATTTTCCGCATGAGGATGACGTGGTTGGGGAGTTGGGAGTCTCAGGCCATTCAAAAAAGGGAAAGTTTCAAGTATCTTGGGTCTATGATCCATGGTGAGATTGACGATGATGCCTAGCATCGTATTGGCGCAGCGTGGTTGAAACGGCGGCTCACATCGGGAGTCTTGTGTGATAAGAAGATGCCTCCAAAGCTCAACAGTAAGTTCTACAGAGTGGCAGTCCAACCGGCTATGTTATATGGAGCGGAGTGTTGGCCAGTTAAGAATTCTCACATCCAAAAGTTGAAGGTGGCAGAGATGAGGATGTTGCGGTGGATGTGTGGACTTACTAGGAGAGATAAAGTTAGAAATGAGATTATTCGGGAGAAGGTAGGAGTGGCTTCGATAGAGGACAAGATGCGAGAAGTGAAGTTGCATTGGTTCGGGCATGTGATGAGAAGGGATGCGGATGCTGCAGTTCGGATGCGTGAGAGGCTGGCTATGGATAGTTTTATGCTGGGTAGAGGTAGGCCGAAGAAATATTGAAGGGAGGTGATTAGGCAGGACATGGGGCAGTTACAGCTTACGGAAGACATGACCCTTGATAGGAAGGTGTGGAGGACGCGGATTAGGGTGGAGGGCTAGTAGGTAGGAATATGTTCGTAATAGTAGGAAAGAGTGCATGTAGTGTCTTGTTTGTAGCCTCTTGTTCATGGTGTTTTGGTGATGTCTATGATTTTGCGTAGCAAGTTTATAACATTATTTTGTGGGTGACTTGTTTTCTTTATTATCTAGAGACGTGACACCCCCTTGTGTGTTGTTTGCTTTTATGTTTTTTGTTATATTTGTTATATGTCCTGAGCCAAGGTTCTATCGGAAACAGCCTTTCTACTTCATCTGAGGTAGTGGTATGGTCCGCATACACTCTACCCTCCCAGACCCCACTTTGTGGGAATACACCGGGTATGTTGTTGTTGTTGTTGTACCGTCATTTTCTCCATTATTTTTTGCATGGCTTCTTTGCTATAGTATTTCCTTTTTTTTACTTATTTTGATCTGTCGACAACCTTTCTACCTTTACAAGGGAGTTGTACGGCTGTGTAGACACCACCATCCTAGACCCCACTTATGCATTATACTAGGTATGTTATTTTAACTTTTATATGCAACCAAAACTGAAATTTTGACCCATAAATTGACTTGCAAGGCAAAGTATTTGTTTAAGAAAATAATTCCTTTGCAGAATATTAACCCTACCAAATGCTTAAAAAACAAAACTTTACATAGAATTCCTAGCATTCTCTCTTTTTTATTTCCATATGTGCTCTATAGCTTTTCTATAGTCAATCTCACAACCAACACTTTTCTATAGTCAATCTCAAAACCACCACTTTTCTTTCTTTCTTTCTTTTCTAATTTTCTGGCACACTAAAAAGTCACTGGTTGTACATAATTCTGCAGAATCAATTGATCCACCGAACTCCTTCACTTTGTAAAATCGCATTCAACAACCAACATCCATGTTGTCAATAACTTTTTCAATCCTCATTTCAAATCTTGACACAACAAATAGAATTACAAATTGTTTCCTAACCAGCTTCAGCTCAGGATCACGCCTACATCTACAACTGGCAAGACTAAAATAATTTCTTCAAATTAATGAAAATAGCTCAGCAACAATTCACCAAACACCACAATACCAAAATTAAAAAAAGAAAAAGAAAAACTAGGGAGAATCAAGAAACATAGCAATGTAGAACTGGAAAAAGAAAAGGGGTAGTGAATTTTGGTACCTGATAAATGACTTGCCATTAAGGGGTTTATTGTTATTGCTGTCATCAGAAACGGGCAAAGGGGAATCTTGAACCTTAGAAGCATAAAGACCCTCACTACCACCATGAAAGAAAAAGGAATTAAAACGAGGAATAAAAGCTTCATCTTTGTACTCATGGATCGACCCATTTACTCCCGTTATTACTAAACAGCTCAAAAACACTAATCCTCCAATTATTAGATCACATTTACCCTTTACGTATCTCATCTTCCACTGACTCAACTAGATGTACAATTTGCATAAAAGGTGGCTTCTTTGAGAGTTGCGTGAAAATGTTTTCTTTTTTTTTCTAAACAAAAAAAGACCAAGAAGGAAGTGAGAGTTAAAACACCGATTAAGGGTACTTGATTTGCCAGCTAAAGGGAAAAAGAGATTAGCTTCTTACTAATTAAAGCATCCTACTAATTGCTTATTAAACTCCCTGGTAAATGGGCTGCTCCAAATCTATATATTTTTTACATCTACATGTATGTAAATCTACGTCTACAATTTATGATATATGAAAAATATAAAAACTCTTATAAAGTGATTTGAATATTTTTCACTCATTAAAAGATTTCACAATTAATAAATTCATCTTTTTGCAATTTGCCTCAATTATTTATTATTTAATTATAATTATAATATTTAATTTTACTTATTTATAAAAGATAAAAACTTCTAATTGAACTATATTTTTTAAATATGTAAATATAAAAATTTAACTATTTTTTCATATTTAGAAATTTAATTTGAAAATCATACGAAGTTTATTTATTCGCCTTATTTGGACACTTCTAATTCCAATCAATTTTAGGAATCCTCCATTTTTAACTTAGTAAAAACAACTCTAAAATAAGTATATAATAAGAGGAAAATCATATTATATTAGGAACAAATTTTTAACTAATTCTATTAGGATTAGAAAAACTCATATTCTTATAGTAACGTTTACAACATAAATTTTATTGGCAGAGGTATTTTTATAACTACTTTTTCGATGAGTTCTAAAGGTGTAGTACTCTCTAATTACAAGATGTTAGATTCAATCACATTGTTTTAATATCTTGATTATCATATTGTATTATTGTTATTTTTGTTCTGTTAAAGCCTATGTTATAGATAATGAATGATGGTCGTACTTTGAGATTTTTTTTGTGCTAAGGCTAGGTTTAATAGTATTGTTCTAATATCTCGATATTGTAGTTAGTGTTTTGTTATTATCTGGTTTTTTTTTTTTTGCTTAATGCATGTGGTAAATGAATGTTCGATCGAGCTTTGGAGATTTTTTTTGTAAAGGTTAGAGTTAAATCGTATTGTTCTAGAATATCGATAATCATATTATTTTGTTGTAATTTACATGTGGTAGATGAATGTTCAATCAAGCTTTGAAGAATTTTTGTGTAAATGTTAGGTTTAATCATATTGATTTGTTGTAATTTGTGATCTGTTACTATCTGTTGTTTTTGTTATTATCTATTACGTAATAGTTCACGTCATAGGAGTCAATCAAGATACTTATACTTCACGCAGCCTAGATGCATAAAGTTGTCTATCTTTGATCATTAAAGTTAATTGCTATTTTTTAATAAATTATTTTTTTTTTATATATTTATATCGATTAATGACTTGCTATTGACACAGGCAGCTCACACACTTGACTAGTAATATAAAAGAGAGACACCACTAGTAATATTGACATTCTAGTTTAGGTGTACGCGCCTCCTGCATGTACCTCACTTTATTGAGTTCAAATGTTATACTAAATAGGATATTTATCCAAATAACAAAGATGAATACAATAATTAAATTCAACGTCTTTTGGAGAATTTATTTAATTAAACCTGACCTTTATCAAAATAATTTATCAAAATCGATCGACATTCATCTATCACGTGTAAACTGCAACAAAATAATACGATGATAGAGACATCAAAATAATATAACTAAATCTAACATTTACACAAAAAATTTCTCAAAATCGTCTGACACTCATGCACCATCTGTAAACTATAATAAAATAATACAATAATAGAGATATCAAAATAATACAACTAAACTTAACATTGACACAAGAAAAAATCTCAAAACAGAGATATAAAAATAATACAATTAAACCTAATTTTTACCTAAAAAAATTCCTCAAAGCAGACCGGCATTCATTTACCACCTGTAAATTCATCTACGACTTGTAAACTACGACCAAATAATAGAATAGTGATCACAAAACTTCAGTTATGGTGAAAATAATTCTTGTGTGAGCAAAAATTTTGACCCTAAAAATGACTTGAATGAAATAAAGAAGATATATATACAAACGCACGTTGAATTCTATTATGTTGACAAAAACAGTGAAGAAGTTCAGGGTTAGAAAATTAACCATCCACCAATCTAGACATGCAATCGAATTAAGTTAGATAAGCATCAATCATATTTTTCCCAATAAGTAAACTGATTTCTTCAGTAGTTTAACGTGTATCTTAATGTTTATAAAAGTATTTCCTTAGTAGAGTCTTATTTTAGGAGTATTTTTCTAATTGATTAATACAAGAAAAAATATTAATTGATTCTCCTTCCATATATTTTAGGAGTCTCATATATTTTAGGAATCTAGTTAATGTAATAAAAATAATTAAATAATAAATTTAAAAAAATAGTGAAAAGACAGTTTTGTCTAAAGGAGAGTTTTTTAATGAAGGACAAAAAGTTTAAATCACTTTTCTATGGTCTTCACACTTTTAATAATACTAGTTTAGACTACGTATGTTGCACGTGTATCATACATTAATTAAGAATAAATATATATAATAATAAATTATTAGTTGTATGTTATTTTATTAAGTACAAAAAATTTTAATATATGACGTAAAATTTTGAAGATAAAAAAGTGTAGTTAATTAAAAAAAAAAACATGATAAATTACCGTCATACAAATAACTAAGGAGGAAAATTACATGTATA